>NC_143222.1:8642677-8948412 GCF_030267445.1 Bombyx mandarina | reverse complement strand
CACAGCTCGAGGACGCCGAGGAAGAGGCCGCCGAGGTAACAACAAACGTAGCTTCGTCTAGATTAGTCGCAGGGCAGGTCCAATGGTAATCCACCGGTCAAACCAACAAGACTTCACCAATACAATGTGATATTTGAAGTCCGATAACTGTTTATATTGTCAGTTAAACTATATTCTATACCAATATTATTATTGTGAATCTAGCAGGAAAATAATGTATGGCCTGAATTATAATACATTGGATACTTTTATTATGTTGTGACTTGATTGGTAGGGCGTCTATTTGAATGACGCTACCTTTGACGTTACTCGTTGCTCACGCTCGCGCTGGTTAGTAACGGCTATACTACGCGCGTCTCGCTATGTCTCTTTCTAGTATGGTAGCGTTAAACGTTTAACGCAATCTTGCTGGAAGTCGCATTAGAAGTTTTACTTCAAAAATTGAAAAACAGTCGTATTGATCGGTCCGCGTCGGTGTCGTTGCAGCTGCTGAAGAAGTACCGCTCGAGCACGACCGCGCTGTGCTCGGCGCAGGGCGCGGCGCGCGAGGCGGAGGCGCGCGCGGCGGCGGCGGGCGAGGAGGCGCGGGCGGCGCGCGAGCAGCTGGCCGAGCTGTCGGCGCGGCTGGCGCAAGCCGAGGCCGGCCACGCGAACTCGCACCACGAGGCCGAGCGGCGCCTGCATCTCCGGAACAAGGTCAACTATCATACGCATTTATTTCTTCAGTGTGCTTAGTGCGAGTTTTTTAACGTTCTCGATAGCGTAAAAGTTAGCTCAATTTTTTTTTTCTTTTTATTGATGCACAAAACAAATTACAACCATATAAATTATAAGTTTAAATGTTTAACATAACAATCTGGATGGCAATTCAAAACAACAATTTTTTTCTGTATGCACCATACAGAAAAAAATTAACAACTGAACAGATGCCCAAATACCATGTATACATACATACACACATACGCTCACACACACACACACAACCGCACGCGCACACACTCACACACATATGTAACTTACTATCTGATTAAATTAAATCTAATGTTTCATTAACTGGACAATATTAATTATTTGAGAATATGTTTAACTAATTTACAATATTTATAAAATTTATTCTCAAATATATCAAGATCAGTGTTGTTACTTGCCAACTCATTATAATGTATGAAAGGGGATCGTTTGCCTACGTTTGCCGCTAGAGGCTCTGTTCCAACTGCATACAAAATTGGGCTAACTTTTACGCTATCGAGAACGTTATAAAACTCGCACTAAGCACATTGAAGTGAAGCAGTAATGCGTTTCGTTTTGAATGGTCAAGCAGTTCATTGAACTATAAAACTGACAAATAAAGATGAGGCGTATTTACGCTACCAGGTTTTCACTTCGAAATACGGCGCCCTAGTACAAACAAAAAATACTCGCAAGTATGACAGTATATGTGCTGAAACCGGATGCTCAAAAAAGTTGAACACTCACATGAAAATACAAGGATTTATATCTTATCTATATATATAAAAATGAATTGCTGTTCGTTAGTCTCGCTAAAACTCGACAACGGATGGACCTATTTGGCTAATTTTGATCTTGAATTATTTGCGGAAGTCCAGAGAAGGTTTAAAAGGTAGATAAATATGTAAATGCTCGGAATTAAATAAAAATAACAATTTTGTTTTTCCTTTGATGTGTCCCCCATCGGACGGATTCCTTTTGTTTATTTTAAGTTTTATACAAAAGCTTAGATCTTTTATTTTTCGATTGAGGCACTAAGAAGTCTGCCGGGTCAGCTAGTTCGTAATAAATATTTCGTAACGTAATTAGAAAATTAATATTGACATGAAGACATGTTCGACTTTAATATTGTTCTTTAATGCTCAGGAGTTAGAGTCGAGCTTGGAGTTGGAAGCGACGGCCCGCTCCCGACTTGAGGGGCAGCTGGCGCGGCTCCGGGAGGCGCACGAGCAGCTCACGGGCGAGCTGGCGGCCGCGAAGCAACGCGAGCAACAGACTGTCGATGAAGTGCGCAAGATCACTAGACAACTGCGGTAAGGATCAAGGGCACATTTGAGATTGTAGTACAAAAAAAACATGTGGCACTTGGGAACTGCCGCGGTAAAGCTATTGCATAGCATTTTTTATCAACTTATGCAATTATAATTAGACAATGATAATTTAATATTAAAACAATAATAAAACAAGACCACGCTATATTAAACATTAATAAAAGCAAAACCTTAACTCTCCCCTTCACACTCATAAGCTAGACCGCGCAAGAGGGAGATGGGCAGACTTTTCATGATGCGCATGCAGTGTGACGTTACGCCACGCGCTTATTCACAAACACTACACAAGCGCAACGTGTGAATGTGTTCAAATGCGAGCTACATGGTAGGCGGAGTTATTGGTGTCAGGTTTTTTTCGTTACGGAATTTTATGATTCGGTCACCGCGCTCAAGGCCCGCGATAAAAGCTATGCAATAGCTTAATAAATAAATAAATATTTATATCAGGGACTTGAAAGAAGAGAACTTGTCGTTGAACGCGAAGCTGAGCGAGGCGGCTCGCGCGCGCGTGTGCGCGGAGGCGGGCGCGGCGGCCGCGGCTGCGGAGGCGGCGGCGGCGCGGGAGGACGCCCGGCTCGCCGCACGCCGCGCCGCCGCGCTGCAGGAGGCCATCGCCGGCGACCTCTCCAGCCCCGCCGACTCTAAGGACTCCGACAGGTAACTACCCTCCACTCACAACTACTTTTTAATTTTTTTTATTGCTTAGATGGGTGGACGAGCTCACAGCCCACCTGGTGTTAAGTGGTTACTGGAGCCCATAGACATCCACAATGTAAACGCGCCAGCTACCTTGAGATATAAGCTCTAAGGTCTCAAGTATAGTTACAACGGCTGCCCCACCCTTCAAGCCGAAACGCATTACTGCTTCACGGCAGAAAATAGGCAGGGCGGTGGTACCTACCCGTGCGGACCCACAAGAGGTCCTACCACCAGTACTCCGAAACTTAAACCGGTTGATGAGATTTCTCGCTCCCAACTCCACTTCCTGGTTTAACTAAAGAAAATGTTTTTAAGAAAGAAAAAAGTAGGAATCATTTATCATAATCACGTATATAATAAATGTTCGTTTTGTTACAGCGAGAACGACAGCTACAGTTCTGACGAATCGATCGGCACGTTCTTGGCCAATCATAAATTGAGTCCGTCAGCGCCGTCGCGCAACAGCATACAGCTCGAGTCGCAAAGGTCAGTTAGTATTACGTGAAAATTTCATGGCTTTATGTTAACAGCCTTAAAATTAGATACCCTTTGCGCTAAACTGTTACCAATATGAAGCTCGTTGACAACACCGAATTCTTAATGATGGCAACAATGGTACAAGGATTTGAAATGATTATAAAATGATCCGTTATGCCTAACGTGATCATACGTCCCGCTGTCCCCAACGAGAACAAAAATGTCCCGCTTACATTTATCTGTTGTGTATGTGTTTATTAGAAACTTACCGAATACTTACTTACTACTATCTTACACCAACGTACCCTATATATGTATTTATTTATTATATATACGAAATTCCGCAGGCGTCCCGCTTTGACACGAAAAAAAATGGTCACGTTAGTTATGACCCAATACGACAAAATTAAATTATGTTTTTTTTTTCATCTCTAGATCACAGACATCGGAAGGTCGTCAGAGTCGATCCAGCGTCGGCTCTGGTTCGAAGCCGCTCAGTCCGACGAAGGAATCATTCGCATAACAGCCAGCCGCCGCCGCCGGCCTGCTCACGAGCGCACTGCCCGTCATCTGCGCCGTGTTTTGTTCGCGGCAGCGGCACGACTCCGCACACGCAATCGTTGAATAAAAAAAAAAACGTCACGTTGACAGCTCCTGTCAAGCGGACGACAGAGCACAGCTAACACAAACTTTACAGTGTTGTGACTAGTACACCAAACACAAACCTTGTACCTGTACGTGAAAATATTACTCTGCTTTGATTTATATAAATGTATTCATAAGATTACTCCGAACGATCTATCGAAAGAATTATTATATCGATGCAATATTTGACTAGTTTAAAAGTTACTCTTATACAAAATAAATGGAATTAATATAACGACAATAGATCCTAAAAACTAGACTGCATAGTATACAAAAAAAAACAACAATTTACCCCAATTTTATTGAATATACTACTGCTTTTTTATATAAATTTAGTGTTTGAAGGCTTTTGATATTGATATTGAGAATATTCGATTTTAATCAGATGGTGCTAGTGTCGATCAAATCTCGATCATCACATAACAGAATGCATTCCAAAATGTTTTTAACGTACATACATATATTGACTTAAAAGTTTTGATGTTTGGAGAACACTAGCGCCATTGATACTAAGTATGAGTTTTTAATTTATTTAGAGTAGATTTTCTTAGGAGTCATGTGTATTAGGAATTGCGCGGCCCTTATGCCAGCCAGTCAGTATTTAGACGGCCTAGTGCCAATAACACTCGGTTCGCATGTACGACTTTTAACTTTCAAACACAGAATGTACTGTGATAGAATATAAAACACATCACATAAAAAATAACGTAGTACATCTGATTAAGAAATGTTGCCAGAGCAATGCGTGCGAACCGAGTTTATAACTTACAAAATAATATTTAAGTTCTTTGTTATTTAGTTAGCTAACTTTTGTAAATAACTAGATGACTTATACAATTTTTTATTATTTAATTTGTAATATTCGTGTGATCAGACTGTTATTATATGGTTTATTTGTTATAGTTGTTGCTTTATCTCGTAGACATGGAACATATCTGTTAGGAACCCATTTATTAGATAATTCTTTTAATTCTATTTCCTTAACAATTATTCTAAATCTAGGTGTCATTGAACAAAAATAAGCAAATGTATTTGAATAAATGACTGATTTACATGCGAACAAAAAGATCAAAAATTTTAATTTTGTGCAATAACGCCTAGATATTTTCATGTACCCTTATATTATGTAGTCAATTTTAAATGCATATTTAATTGTGTATACTTATTCATATTAATCCACTATGTGTCTGTAACTGCAATTTTAATGTATGAAAGTGTGATGATACGTTACACGCTTTCGTCGTTGGTTGTAAAATGAAAATTATTTAATAAAGTAACTAAAATTGAAATTCGTTTGTCACTTCTTCCCACCTTTAACTGGCAATTAAATGCCAAAGTAATGTAAATGTGCACATGGGCCGAGTATTCATTGAAAAAGTTTGCATGGATCGCTTGAACAGCAAAAAAAAACAGTTGTAACATGAATTTTGAAGACGAAGCACGACCATTGCTGCTTTTGCTCAGGCGCAGATGGCCGAAATAGAAACAAAACATGTGGTGGACGCGATGTCAAGCAGTTATGATAACTGCGCTAGATCAGTAGGCAGTTCGAGTAGTCACGTGTGTGTCTGCCAATTGTCTTATCGTAAGTCGCTATTTCACCACGCTACTGACCGCTACCGTGCGCGCTCTTCGAAACTTTAAAACTGATACTGCCTCTACTATTCCAATAAGAAGGTAGTAGTTCACATTGTAGTACGTTAATCCAGTTCCACTCTCTTTTTCATGTCCCCGAAAAAAGAAAAACAACAATACCACTGCTGAGGTTACGGAACTGAACCTAACATTTTCTTCCTAGCTAGTCATTGGGGATATTCCAAATAGGAACTGACGGGTGGGAGAGCTCACAGGGCTCAACCTGAGAGAAGTTGCTAACACTAGTCTTAGCGAGAACAGCGTTTCGCTGAATTTATCACCGGATAACTCCGCTGAAGCCCTTTTTCTGATATGATCAGGAAATTTATTATAGGCCATTTTATCATTTACCCGCATAAATGTTAACTTTTCCCTAAGGGCTATTCCAGCTACGCGTTAGAATAGCTAGCGCTTTATATCTATGTACCTATTAATATGGGCAGTAATTTTTTGCCATAAAAGAAGTTTCTCAGCGTGAAGTAATAATTAGACTACTCTTCCAATCCAAGAACTAATTTTCATGTAGTTTTTTTGGCAGTATTGTAGATTTTCTTTGCTTTTGACCCAAGTTTCTGACGTTTCAGCTTTTTGAAGTAGATCTTTTTGAAATAGAAATATGGCAACACAAACTACGCCCCTGCTTTACTGACTGTGTCGTGTCAAAAATATTAATTATATTTTTAAGTTTTTAAACACTAATTAAATAACTCTTTCAATTTGTGATTGATAAAAAAGTAATTATTATATAAATAGAATTTTAAACTATCCTAGATAAGCTAACATTTCTGTTAAATTTGTAACTTAGCGGTGGGTAGTGCATCTGTCAAATAGAGAAATATTGATTTTGTAATTTCAGGAAAGGTCCAATAAATTAGAGAACAAACATTTGAAACTATATCAAGATGACTGATTCCAAGTACTTCACCACTACGAAGAAAGGAGAGATATTTGAGTTAAAATCGGAACTAAACTCTGACAAAAAAGAGAAAAAGAAGGAGGCCGTTAAAAAGGTAAGTTTTTATTGAGAACAAAGTTATGAATTTTGTCTTTTAAGCTTATTCGTGAAACCATCAATATTGTTGTTAAAAAAATATGCGTTGCATAACTTCCGATTTGTTATTTACCTGCTTTTATATTGCAAGTGACTCATAGTATAATACCTGAAAAAAGTTCGTAATTACTTTCTAGGATAATAGCCCTAAATAAGATACTCATTGAAAGATCAAATATTTGAGATTGGATAAAGATAATTAATTTAAACAAAAGCAACTAAAAGCTATCAAAGATTTGTTTAAATTTTATAAATATGTACATTACATAGCCAGGTCATAAATTCTGTCACATGTTTAATGTAAAATAATTGAAACAAGTTTATTAATTATGTAACCATTCATATACCAAAATGAACTTAATAAAACATAGATTCTTATGACACTAAAGTTTATTCAAAATGACCTCCGTGATTTTGAATACAGGCCTTCAATCTGCGCGGCCAGTCGTCTATCGCAGCACGAACGAGGTCCATGTCAATATCGGCGGCTGCCTTAATCAAGGATGTCTTGAGTGACTCCAAATTGGGATGAGGCTTTGAGCACGCCTTTTCCTCCAAGTGTTGCCATATCTTGTAATCTAACGGATTCAAATCTGGACTGGAGGAGGGCCAGTCTTCGTGCCAGATGAAGTCGATTTCACGCGCCGCCAGCCAGTCTTGTGTGCTCTTCGCTCTATGAACTGGCGCCGAATCTTGTTGGAATACCCAGTGCCTGTTATTGAACATGGTATGAGAAACAGGTACCACAAGGTTCGTCAGGACTGTATTTTGATACACAACTGCATTCGTTTTTACCCCTTTCTCACAAAAATGTACCTCTGTTAAGCCCCAATAAGAAACTCCCAACCATACCATGAGCGAGGATGGAAAATGACCTCGTTGGACACGCGGAATACGGTTGCTCGCTTCTTCACTACTGTGTGCGTACACCTTATCATTTTGTTTGTTGTAGCTCTCTTCTACGGTAAAAATTTTTTCATCCGAAAAAAGAATTTCCCGATATTTTTTTCCCGCGTACCGCTTCAACAAAGCGCGGCATCTCTTCAGTCTCAGGTCCATTAGACGAACATTCAAACGATGTCCTGTTTTTCTTCGATATGCCCGAAGCCCTAAGTCTTCATTTAACACCCTTTTCACCGTGGTTCTGCTTAACCCCATCTGAAGGGCCAACAGTTTCTGCTTACGTTTGGGATTTCTTTGAATTCGCGCCTTCACAGCTTTTATCACTGCTGGAATCCTAACAGACCGAGGGCGACCACTTCTTGAGCTGTCATCTACACTAGAGTCTTCATTGTATCGTTTGATGGTACGATAAGCGAATCTTTTGGTTATATTCAAATTTTTCAGTATGTTAAAAATTTGAATTGGCGCGTAACCGCAACGATGCAACGCAATAAC
Organism: Bombyx mandarina; assembly: GCF_030267445.1. Classification (NCBI taxonomy): domain Eukaryota; kingdom Metazoa; phylum Arthropoda; class Insecta; order Lepidoptera; family Bombycidae; genus Bombyx; species Bombyx mandarina. Next base: position 8,940,447 of record NC_143222.1, on the reverse strand, counting down.
TGCAACACGGTCTACTTTAAGCGTCCACTCCATATTTAAAAATGAGTAAAATTCTAAATGTATACTATTTTTATTTTCATGAACAATTCGAAATTCGGGTTCAATAAACTTTTTTGTGGCCAGCATTCTAAAAGAAAAGTTTTTACTGTGTGACAATACTTATGACCTGACTAGGTATTTACACATATTGAGTTTTATTTAAATATTGTTAAAGCTGATTTACAAAATATAGTTATAAAAATCAATTTGTACTTTGTATTATATATATATATTTTTATAAAACAAGAGCTTAAACATGACTATGTGAATGAGATTGAATTCTCAATTGTGGTGTGTACATAAATTATGATATGATGGTATAATATGTAATGATCGTAATTTCTGACATCATCCACACAGTCTTGTGATCAGATGTAAGAAATACTTTGGTTGAACATTGATTTTGACTAATAATTACTATTATACACACACAATACATACACGTAATCATTTATATTAGTACTAACAATACAACGGCTATTGAATGTTGAAATGCAGGAAACACCCTAAAAAATAAAATCTGCCAAAAATATAATTACTGGTGGTAGGAATTCTAATAACCTTGCATGGGTACATACTATCACCCTGCTTATTTCTGCTGTGAAGCAGTAATACATTCTGACCCAAAGTACCCTTGACTTGACAGTTTTTAAAATAATACAGTTGTAAGTCTCAACTCATCATTTCTCTGTGATCACATGCTTTAAAATAGACAGCACAGTTTGCATGTCTATGCAATAAAAAAATGTATGCTATGATGCATGATGTAATTAGCAATAATATTTTTTTAAATAATAATAATAAGTTTCAAATAAATGTAATTTCTCAATAGGTTATAGCATCCATGACAGTTGGAAAAGACGTCTCAGCATTGTTCCCCGATGTCGTGAATTGCATGCAGACAGATAACTTAGAACTGAAAAAACTGGTGTACTTATACTTAATGAATTATGCAAAGTCACAGCCAGACATGGCTATCATGGCGGTCAATACTTTTGTCAAGGTATGTTTTGTAGCATCTTGTGCAATAACACTTAAATGAAGCTTTGAAGCTTTCACTCACTTGTTTTATGACATATATAGTTTTCTTCAAATCTAGTGTTATTAAAAGGCCTTGTCAAAATTACAGAAATGAATTAAAATACTGATCTTCATTGAAATAAATATGTTAAACAATTATTTATCTGAAAAGAACCCTTACTATGTAATTATTTATCTGAGTAGAGATACAGATATATTAATTATCAATTAATAAATTAATTTAAATTGTGTAAAAGTATGTGTTACTTAGTATATGCAACTTAACTAAGTATATTTCTCAAAATATAAATGTAAAATCTTAAAAGCTTATCATAAAGTAATTATTTGATATTAAGAATACAATACAACTAGAAGATACACAAGTCCTTTTTTATGTTATCTTAACTTAGGAAGGTTAGTTAAATTTTTTGTGAGTTCTTGAGTGTGACACATGTTTTTTGTCGTTTTAATGTCTTCTATACCGTATAACAATGGGTGGAAGGATCTACCAACATACCAGCTTGTTAAGGTAATAAGATCCTCAGAAATCAATTCGCTCACTCATACTATGTAGATTCACACATTAATGCAAAAATGCAAATTCTAATAATGTGCCATAATTAGTTGCATTGATTAGTAAATAAATGGAAAAATGAGAAGAAAGGAATCCTTAATATTTGTGACTCATGTTAAACCTTATAGAACATAGAACCTTATTAAATTAAAGTCAAAAGTATACAGTATCAACTATTTTAACATTAGTTTGTGAATAAAAAAAATATTATGATAATTTAGGGAAGAGGTGTTTTTAAATGTGTTAATCTACAATTTTAAGATCAGAGGCTGGTTGCTACAAAAAATAACATTTATATTATGTAACATTGTTACAGCAACCATAACCAATCGAAATAGGCTTAATTGCAAAGTATAGTAAAAAAGGCATTTATAGTATTTAGATAAATTATATTAAATGAGTAAATGCTTATAGAATATGCTTTTACAGTATTGATGCAATCAATCTTTTCATATTAAAAGTTAAATTGTTGAAATACTTTAGGACTGTGAGGATTCCAATCCATTGATTCGAGCTTTGGCTGTACGGACTATGGGATGCATTCGAGTGGACAAGATTACAGAATATCTATGCGAACCATTAAGAAAGTGCCTGAAAGATGAAGATCCTTATGTCCGGAAGACTGCAGCCGTGTGCGTCGCAAAGTTATATGATATCTCTTCAAGCATGGTTGAAGATCAGGTCAGAGGCCCTTATCTTTATATGTAACTTTGCTTATGCTTAATTTTATTATAATGAGTGTACAGCTAAACATTTTCCCTTGAATGTCAAGCTTACTCAACTATTTACAAGATGTTGTAATAACCTTTTATTATAGGGCTTCTTAGATCAACTAAAAGATCTGTTGAGCGATTCGAATCCTATGGTAGTAGCAAACGCTGTGGCAGCCTTATCAGAAATCAACGAAGCTAGTGTTTCTGGACGGCCCCTTGTCGGTAAGTTTTCATTTAATTAAAATAAAAGAATAAATTATCCTTCTATTATTTTCTATTTACCCTTTTTTGTAATAATTAAACTATTAAATGCATAATGTAATTGTCTTTTAACAGATGTGTCTGTGATCTGATCTGTTAAACTAATTTTGTTAGTTTCCAAATTCAAAATGTATTTTAGTTCTTAATGAAGTAAAGCATGATAGGAACTGTAGCCTTGCCACATCAATTTGTATGCGTTTATATCGTGAGCTATTCTCCATTATCTGTTGATTTATATGTTTTCAAGGAAATATTAGTATTGAAACTGGCCATCGTTCTCGGTTCGGGTTCGACGAGTAAATTAACCCTTCAGACACAGCCCACTAAGTTTCTCGCCGGATCTTCTCAGTGGGTCGCGTTTCCGATCCGGTGGTAGATTCTGCGAAGCACGGCTCTTGTTAGGGTTCGTGTTAGCAACGTCGTCAGGTTTGAGCCCCGTGAGCTCACCTACTAGTTAAGGTTACGCTGATATAGCCTCTCAAGGCTCTCAGCTTAGGTAGGAAAAAAAAAGTATTGAAATAAAACAATGTTTTCTTTCAGAAATGAATGCCCCAACGATCAACAAGCTGTTGACTGCGCTGAACGAGTGTACTGAATGGGGTCAGGTGTTCATCCTGGACGCGTTGTCCAACTACTCGCCGCGTGACGCCCGCGAGGCGCACTCCATCTGCGAGAGGATCACGCCCCGCCTGGCGCACGCCAACGCCGCCGTCGTGCTCTCCGCTGTCAAGGTGAGGCAAGCTCGCACGGATCCCACCTGTAGGGTGAAGTCTCTGTGTAGCTGTTTTTTTTTTATTGCTTAGATGGATAGACGAGCTCACAGCCCACCTGGTTAAGTGGTTACTGGAGCCCATAGACATCTACAACGTAAATGCGCCACCCACCTTGAGATATGTTCTATGCTCTCAGTATAGTTACAACGGCTGCCCCGCCCTTCAAACCGAAACGCATTACTGCTTCACGGCAGAAATAGGCGGGGTGGTGGTACCCACCCGCGCGGACTCACAAGAGGTCCTATCACTAGTAAACGAATACCCTGAATGAAAAAGTTGACACCGAAGTTGAAGGTTCCGTAACGTTATGTTGATGTTGTGTTGTTGCTGTTGACGCCAGGTGCTGATGAAGCTGATGGAGATGGTGTCTGCGGACACGGAGCTGGTGAGCACGCTGTCCCGCAAGCTGGCGCCGCCGCTGGTGACGCTGCTGAGCGCGGAGCCCGAGGTGCAGTACGTGGCGCTGCGGAACATCAACCTCGTCGTGCAGAAGCGACCAGACATACTCAAACACGAGATGAAGGTATCAGCACCAATGCATTTTTTTTTATTGCCATTGTAGGCAGACGAGCATACGGCCCACCTGATGGTGAGTGGTTACCGTCGCCCATGGACTTCAGCAATGCCAAGGGCAGAGCCAAGCCGCTGCTTACCGCTTAATACTCTCCACAAGCCTCGTTTGAAGAAGGACATGTCATAGCGCTCGGGAAACACCGTGGAGGGGAGCTCATTCCATAGCCGGATGGTACGTGGCAAAAAAGATCTCTGGAAACGCACTGTGGGTGACCGCAGTGGCTCCAGGTAGTATGGATGGACTCTACTCCGGTGGCGGGAGGTGCGATGGTAAAAAGTAAGTGTAAAAGGTAAGTGGTCACCGTCGCTCATAGACGTCAGCAATGCCAGGGGCAGAGCCAAGCCGCTGCCTACATTTGTTCATCAATTTAGTTATCAGCACACAATCAAATATTGTCTTTGGTTTTTGACAAGCCATAGACTAAATTTACAGCATCGTCTGCGTCCACAATAGATGTGTGATGCTAATTAAAAAAATAATAGTTATTTTTAGTTCTAAAGATTAGAACAATGAGCCATCAATAAAAATAATTAATAATATTTGCTAAATTGTAATATGGCAAAAAAAGACATTTATATTTGATTGTTGATAAACTAATGCTTTGTAAGCCCAAAAAAAATCTACAAATCTAAGTTTTGAATTGTAAAAATAGATTAATTTTATCATATAGTACTTTTGTTTATTTAGAAATGTCAATATCAGAGCCTTAAGATATTTATGACTTTGAATTGGTATTGCGACATTTATTTTACTATTTTTAAGTACATTATTATTAGCTTCAACCAAGTCTTATCTATATCTATCCGTGTGGTGGAATCATTTTACATAATTTTTAACAATTTCATGACATTCGATTCACTTTAATATTTTCATTCGACCTTTTAGCTCTCTAGAAATACAAAATTATGTAACTGATGTATAAATTCGATTTGGTGTTATAGGTGTTCTTTGTGAAGTACAACGACCCGATCTACGTTAAACTGGAGAAACTGGATATAATGATCCGACTGGCTTCCCAAGCCAACATAGCCCAGGTGCTCGGTGAACTCAAGGAGTACGCCACCGAAGTGGACGTGGACTTCGTCCGGAAGGCCGTCAGGGCTATAGGCAGATGCGCCATCAAGGTAAGTTGGTGCTGTGTGCCACGAAAGGAATGTAGTGGGGACAGTCACCTACTGTGTGGTGTCTGCGAGTAGCACCATTACTATGAAGGGTGGGGCAGCTGTTGTAACTATACTTGAGAACTTAGAACTTATATCTCAAGGTGGGTGGCGCGTTTACGTTGTAGATGTCTATGGGCTCCAGTAACCACTTAACACCAGGTGGGCTATTAGCTCGTCCACTCATCTAAGCAATAAAAAAAAAGTCTCTTCATGACCAAAGTGCTCATCTAAAAATTGGCAGCAGCGGCCTCTGAATACAAGCGTATTTAATTTAGGGCTCTTACTGGTTGTAGGATCAGGTGAGTCAGCATAGTTGTGTTCTACCATCTTGCCCTTGAGAGACCATATCAGCGTCACCGGGCGAGTAGGTGAGCTCACGGGGCTCAAACCTGACTCACTGAGAAGATCCGGCGAGAAACTCAGCGGACTAAGTTTTCACAGTAAAGCAGTCATTCTCGCCGGTCTGAATACAATACAATCGATACTTAGAACTTGAACAACCACTTCACATCAGCTGGTCTCAGTTACACACAGGTTAACAACAGTAATATATATATATATATATATATATATATATAACACGCGTTCTCATTGTTGTTCAGGGTAGAGAATGTAAAGATTATAATTCACACTTTTTTACTGGTGATTTTATAGTGGTGGTAGGACCCCTTGTGAGTCCGCGCGGGTAGGTACCACCACCCTGCCTACTTCTGCCGTGAAACAGTAATACGTTTCGGTTTGTAGGGTGGGGCAGTCATTGTGACTATACTGAGATCTTAGAAATCATATCTCAATGTGGGTGGCGGCATTTAATTTATAGATTGGCTCCTAACCACTTAACACTAGGTGGACTGTGAGCCGTCCATCCAGCTATCCAATAAAAAAGATAAAAAGAAACACACACACAAAACTACATTTCACAACATAAGTGGTTGAATAATAGATTTAATTCCATCCAGAATCATTTTCCCACCTATACTAATGTTCCGTTATAACTACTGAACCACACATCCGATTGACTTGAAACTTGGTATCCATGCAGAAAATACATGTACTTAATGGATAGGCTAATATTTATATGAGTGTTGGACTCCCTAATAAGAATGACAATAAATAATAATGTTAATTTTAAATGCCCAGCGAAACGGGCGAGTACGGCTAGTAGTATACAAATGAATACCTCGCAGGTAGAGCCGTCGGCGGAGCGTTGCGTCTCTACATTACTAGAGCTGATCCAGACCAAAGTGAACTACGTCGTGCAAGAAGCTATTGTGGTGATCAAAGACATATTCAGAAAGTACCCGAACAAGTATGAGAGCATCATCAGTACGCTGTGCGAAAATCTTGATACTTTAGACGAGCCTGAGGCTAGGGCTTCCATGGTTAGTACCCCCATTATTTTTAAGGTTACGCTGACAAACTATTACTCACTTTAAACATAATTAAAATACTGTCCTGAACATGTCCAAATGTTCTGAAATTCTGTTCAATTTCAGAAAGAACTGGTCTAAAATTTGTTCAGCTTACAGAACTGTAATGATTGCCTCATGATATTATTACCGGCAGCATATCAGCGGAAATCGGGTGTACTATGATAGTTTTTGAAATAAAAGTAATTACGTAACAAGCTTGAGGCTTTCACTTTTTTGAGGTCAATGTATGATTGCACAAAGCCCGTAGCCTAATTTTTTTTGTAAAGGAGGCCAAAATCTTTTTTACAATCTTAATATAACTAGTGATTTCGTTCCTTTAGATTGCGAAATTCGAATTTTTCAAAATTGTTACGATATGAAAACATTTAAAATACCAAAATGAATTAAGAGTTATTATTTAATTAATAAAACAAAAATATAGTTGAGGTATTAAAATATATACAGTCAAAACCGTTTACTGCGACATCGTTTAAAACAACATGCCGGTTATAATAACCTAGAACAAAGGTCCCGGCTGAATGCTATATGACTGCCTTATTAAAAGTATTGCTTTATACGACATTGGTAATAACGACATACCTCATAAAACGACCACATTTAACTAATATTTCAGAGAATTAGATCTGTTAGAACGACCGGCTAAGCTGTATTGTAAACAATTTGAATAGGTATCCACATTTGTCTTCAATGGCTATTAAAATCAGGAAAGAAAACAATAGGATTTAATTTAGTGTAGGGTCTTTTCTAATTCTTAGAAACAAAACACGTGCATGCAGTAGAGTCAAAGCCCGCTTCTTCATATCTCTTCAGTTAGTTTGTTACTTACAGATTTTATGCTCACAGAAAAATAATATGCATTGTACTTATGTGTAATAAACAAGATGTACATGGTTGAATAAATATATTTTTCCAATAATTCCCTATTGATTTGTTTGTACTTGCACCATACACATTAGACATCACCGGTTGTTACGACTATCGGTTTTTACGACTGAATATGAGCAGTCCCTTCGATGTCGTTATAACAGATTTTGACTGTATAAATAAATAAATAAATATAAATATTTACTAACAGTCACGCCACGTTAACTGGTCTCGTGGTAAGTTCGTAAAGAACTTGTGTTACAGGTACCAGATAACGGAAATAAATGTAAAATTTTTATTATACACATACATATATTTAATATACATCCATAACATTGGAAAATACATTTTATATTTATCATACAAATATATTCCCTTGGCGGGATTCGAACCCGCGACCCCCTTGTGTAGTGAACGCGTCACCACTACACCAGACGGCCATTTAATTTATTCAGTTATTATTATTTCGTTAATTTATTCAGGTGTGGATTGTGGGCGAATACGCGGAACGTATCGACAACGCAGACGAACTTCTAGATTCGTTCCTCGAAGGGTTCCACGATGAAAACGCACAGGTAATATCTCAATATTATTTTTTTATTATTTCGACACGAGATGAAACTTTGAATAAAACTCAATAATACGTTTTTTTTTTTTTTTTTTTTTATTGCTTAGATGGGTGGACGAGCTCACAGCCCACCTGGTGTTAAGTGGTTACTGGAGCCCATAGACATCTACAACGTAAATGCGCCACCCACCTTGAGATATAAGTTCTAAGGTCTCAGTATAGTTACAACGGCTACCCCACCCTTCGAACCGAAACGCATTACTGCTTCACGGCGGAAATAGGCGGGGTGGTGGTACCTACCCGTGCGGACTCCCAAGAAGTCCTACCACCAGTGAAAAACTAATATATACTAATATATAATATATATTAATATATAAATCTACAGTGGTTTTTACGGATGTTCCGTTATAACTACTGAACCGTGCATCCGATCGACTTGAAACTTGGCACCCATGTAGGAAATACATGTACTTAATGGATAGGCTAATACTTGTATGAGTGTTGGACTCCCTAATAATAATGACAATAAATACATGATAATGTTAATTTTAAACGGGGCGAGTACGGCTAGTACAATATAATACATGAAATAATCAAACCCATAAAATTATACAAACGCTACCATCATTCTGGATAAATGCGAAACTAATTATCGTTATATTTGTGACAGGTACAACTGCAACTCCTCACGGCCGTCGTGAAACTGTTCCTGAAACGTCCAGCCGACACGCAAGAGCTAGTGCAGCACGTGCTTAGTCTGGCAACACAGGATTCGGACAATCCCGACTTGAGGTATGAGACAGGCAACACTGTTCTATATTCAGGATCCTTAGTGTACTCGTATTAATAGTAATTATGTATATACTAACATATGATATGCTTTATAAAAATAATCAACTAATTAAAGTAATTTCATATTATTGTGAGGAAGGACTACGTAAATAATAAAAACATTTAACATATCAATATTTCAATTACAAGGAGTGAAATTCAGTAAAATTAAGATAAGTTTGCTTTATTTTTTCGAAAGTGACTCTGTATTTATTTAAAGAATTTGTTTGATAAAAAAATTGAAAGCTGATTGCAATAATAAAACAGTAATTCGAGTCATTAAAAGCAAAAATCCTAATTTCGATTAAGTAACTGCAAGTACGTCTGTAGTCGTCGTGGCCTAACGGATAAGACGTCCGGTGCATTCGTGTAGAAGCGATGCAGCGGTGTTCGAATCCCGCAGGCGGGTACCAATTTTTCTAATGAAATACGTACTCAACAAATGTTTGATTGACTGACGATTGACTTCCACGGTGAAGGAATAACATCGTGTAATAAAAATGAAACCCGCAAAATTATAATTTGCGTAATTACTGGTGGTAGGAGCTCTTGTGAGTCCGCACGGGTAGGTACCACCGCCCCGCCTATTTCTGCCGTGAAGCAGTAATGCGTTTCGGTTTGAAGAGTGGGGCAGCCGTTGTAACTATACTTGAGACCTTAGAACTTGTATCTCAAGGTGGGTGGCGCATTTACGTTGTGGATGTCTATGGTCTCCAGTAACCACTTAACACCAACCAGTAAATATAATGTACTGTTTTCGACTTTACAATCGAATAAGATTAATCGAATAAGGAGACTCTTGAAAAAATAGTTTTAGGCAATTAACTTAAGCAGGTTGCGAAGCAAGATATTTATACTCAACGTTTCCCTTTGCCTTGCTAAAGGGCTGAGACCTCTAGATAAGTTTTTACTGGTGGTAGGACCTCTTGAGAATCCGCGCGGGTAGGTACCACCACCCTGCAGAAATACTGCCGTGAAGCAGTAATGCGTTTCGGTTTGAAGGATGGGGCAGCCGTTGTAACCATACTTGAGACCTTAGAACTTGTATCTCAAGGTGGGTGGCGCATTTACGTTGTGGATGTCTATGGTCTCCAGTAACCACTTAACACCAACCAGTAAATATAATGTACTGTTTTCGACTTTACAATCGAATGAGATTAATCGAATAAGGAGACTCTTGAAAAAATTGTTTTAGGCAATTAACTTAAGCAGGTTGCGAAGCAAGATATTTATACTCAACGTTTCCCTTTGCCTTGCTAAAGGGCTGAGACCTCTAGATAAGTTTTTACTGGTGGTAGGACCTCTTGAGAATCCGCGCGGGTAGGTACCACCACCCTGCAGAAATACTGCCGTGAAGCAGTAATGCGTTTCGGTTTGAAGGATGGGGCAGCCGTTGTAACCATACTTGAGACCTTAGAACTTGTATCTCAAGGTGGGTGGCGCATTTACGTTGTGGATGTCTATGGGCTCCAGTAACCACTTAGCACCAGGTGGGCTGTGAGCTCGTCCAACCATCTAAGCAATAAAAAAAAATAAAAAAATGGAAGATATATTCCTTATCTTTAATATGATTTATTGATTAAATTTCGATAAAATTGCATCGAAACCAATTTGAAAGTCATCAGACCATTCTGAAATAAAAAAATATATATAATTTCCAAATCGATTAATAAAGGACAGAGTTCTGTGGCAACAAAAAAAAATATTGTAACTGAACCGATATAATACTATGTCGAAGTCAGTCAAAAATAAAAGCGTAACGAGCATTATGTGCATATTTCCAAAGTAGTTTTATAAGATACTTATTAATATACTAGCTGTACCCGTCTGCTTCGCTGGACATTTAAAGTTAACATTAATATTTCTCACCCCCACAAAGATTCTCATCATTAACGCCCGAGCAACTGGTGTAGGGAGTCCAACACTCATATAAATATTAGCATATCCATTAAGTACATGTGTTTTCTACATGGATACCAAGTTTCAAGTCAATCGGATGCACGGTTCAGTAGTTATAATGGAACATCCGTAAAATCCACTGTAGATTTATATATTAGTATAGATGACAAGGGGCCTTTATCAGTCGACATATTTAAAAATACTGAGAAGTACTCGTCTGCATCAGAGACCGCGGCTTCATCTACTGGCGTTTGCTGTCGACCGACCCGGCCGCAGCCAAGGAAGTGGTCCTGGCCGACAAGCCTCTCATATCGGAGGAGACTGATCTCCTTGAACCCACGCTGCTGGACGAACTCATCTGCCACATCAGCTCGCTGGCTTCGGTCTATCACAAGCCACCGACGGCATTCGTTGAAGGTAATTAAAAAAAACCCTTTCATTTTTGAAAATATAATAATAAAATTGAAATTTTTTTTGAGATGTATAGTGTTGTATTTTATTTATTTAATGCCCTGGATTCTAGACTTTTAAGCCGGGGTAGATTAAAATTTTAATGTTTCAGACACGTGGTGATAATTTGAAAAATGATTACTTATATAGTACTTGATAACAAAGTTTTGTTACTTTTTGTCTTATTTTAAGTGTGGAAATATATATACATATCATCCATAAATCATAAAATATATTGACAAAAATAAATGAACAATTAGAAATATATATTTATCTTTGTTAAAAACCATATATATGCCTTCAGTAGAGAAGAATCGTCTCTTTCTCCTCTTTTGTCATAAATGCTTAGTATACTGATCTGACTGTTAGTCAAATTTAAATCTCCTAGTACTTCTTGTTACTAAAATTTTCTTTAACATCCCTTGTGAAACGGAACGTATTGCTGTTGTCGGCGGCAGATATAGGCAGGGTGGTGGTACCTACCCTCGCAGACTCAATACAACCTACCACCAGTAAAGGCAGGTACTATAACAAGATTATTGTCGACAGGCCGCGGCGCCGGAGTCCGCAAGTCCCTGCCGTCCCGAGGTGTTGTAGCTGAGGAAACGAGCACACAACAACCCACAGTCATTCCGAACCAGGTACAGGGTGTATTTTTTAATCAATTATATAATATTTTTTTAACTAAACGCGATGGCAACCGCGTGGCAGCAGAAGACCTGTGTGCTTAGTGCGAGTTTTTATTATTATATTTGTATGAAATGGGATCGTTTGCGTGCGTTTGCTGCTAGGGGCGCTGTTCCAACTGCATACAAAATTGGCTTAACTTTAACGCTATCGAGAACGTTAAGAAACTCGCACTAAGCATACTGGTCACCACACACTGTACACACGGTGGAGAGCGAGATGAGGACTGTCGGCGCTCCTGCAAGCGCAAGACAGGGTCAAGTGGAGACAACTTCTGAGGCCCCTATATACCAGGGGGATACCCTAGGACTACAGCAACAACAAATTTGATGAATGATCGCCAAGATTTTTAATTGATAATATATTATTATGTTTTTAAGTAATAGAATCACTATTTTATAAAATATCTTAAACATTTAAATTCAGCATGATAGTATAAGCTCTATTTTTTAAGCAGCAAAATCCTTGCAGGAGTCGTTGATCGGCGATCTATTGTCTATGGACATCGGAGGTCCCCCCCCGGCCCCGGCGCCCTCTTCCAACGTCGACCTCCTCGCCGGCGGACTTGATGTTCTCGTAAGTATTTTGTCATTATGTATATAATTATTTATACGCAGCCCTTGTGTGGGAAGGTTGATGAATGAAATTGTGCTGGTAACAACGCTCAGAAAACGTCGACTGTTTATGCCTCGATGCATTATGTTGTCTATGGAACCGAGGCTGTATGGGCGTAGATCCCCTTGCCTTTCCTAATAAGGAAAAATGTTACCAAAAAAAATGTCTATGGAACCCGTATGCTTTTGTACGCCGCCGCGCAGACGATTTGAGAGATGTGTCTGTGTAGTTGGGCGGCGGGCCGGAGCCGGGCGCGTCCGCCGCGGCGGTTCCCGGCGGCGCCTCCGGCCTGCTCGGCGACATCTTCGCCGTCTCCGCCGCGCCCGCCTCCTACGTGCCGCCCAAACAGTGCTGGCTGCCCGCCGACAAAGGAAAAGGTACTTGGTGCACTCGCGCGTTTGATCAATGGATCAACACTACTCAAGCGCCGCCTGCCGTGGGTTGGTGGTACTGTTACAAAAAAAAATATTTTTATTATTATATGTAGCGTACACAAAAAAGTAAATTAATAATTATACAAAGTGATAATAAAATAAGAAGACATAAAACAAAAAGAGATACTGTTGACCGTCTGTCAAAAAAGTGCATTCTCTAATTGAGAAAATTATCAAATGTAATACATATTATTATAAATAAAACTATTACCAATATAATTTTACAATACCGGATGTATTGAGAAAAATGTTATCATATGTTTTTTTCTTCTACCGACGCCGAAAGTTCGATTTTCGTCCCGCTGTACAGGGAAGAAAGTCTAACTTTTCCTCCCTGGGTACAAGTACGCATGCGCGTTAGTGTCTGCGTCTGCTCTCACGCACCTAAAATTCTTCGCCATTGTTGTGCTCGGGTAATTTGCAATATTGTGTTTAGTGTTTTTACACTTTCACTTTTGTGAAAAAGGCAATAAAATTTAATAGTAAAGTATTAAACAAAGACGAGTTCATCAGACAGTTCTTATTCAATTAGTAGTTTATTTAAAAATAATAAAAAAAGTTAAATTGGTTTTTTTACGAGAAGGGGGGGGGGGGGCTCCACCCCCCTACCCCCAGCCTGGACCCCGGCTCGGTACTGCACGAACTTTCGGCCAGGTAGGAGAAAAAATAGTATGTGCACCGTGGGAAAAAAGTTGGACATTTCCTCCGGCGTGTTTGCCATCCTCGCCTTTTTTACACGCGGGAGGAAATGTCAAACTTTTCTCCCGCGGTGCACAATGTACTATTTAGAGTTGATCTTAAAGCGCCTTTGATATGTATATAATGTATTATTTTATTCACATCAAAGTGAAGCTTAGCCCAGTAAAACTATAATACAAACTGAGTTGCTCTATAAAAAGAAACAACATTTAAAGCTATTGCTTCACCATTTTTTATGGTTTTTATATTTCAATATTCAAAAATATTTTAATATTTGTAATGTTCCTTCTTCTTATGTTTCAATATTCAAATTATCATTTATGTGACCTTTATAACGTATTAACCTCTTAAGATTTATGCCGTAAATCATATACTTAGAGGTTACATGTATGTAATAATGATCTAAATTGTAGGTTTGGAGATTTGGGGCACATTCAGCCGGCAGAACGGTCAGCCTCGGATGGAGATGACATTCACTAACAAGGCGATGCAGCCGATGACAGGTTTCGCCATACAACTCAATAAGAACAGGTAATATATTTTTTGTATTTTTTTCAATTGATAAACAATTAAAACATGCGGTTTGAAAACAATTACGTTTTTGATTTAGCGTTTAGTTTGTACGTTTTGGAATTTACTTAGTTTATTTTATTTACTTACTAGCTTTTGCTCGCGACTTCGTCCGCGTTACATAGTTACTTTGGCATAACGCTAAATTTTACCCGCGACTTCATTTACACTACTCAGGATTGGAACTTCATTACTGAACCGGTAGATGGCGTTGAAGAAGCTAGATTTTGAGATTTTTTGACAATTTTTTTTATTTTTCGTAAAAAAAAATTTTTTTTTTTTCTTAATAAAAAGTATCCTATGTTACTTGTAATACCTCCAAAAAGATGTGTACAAAGTTTCATGATGATCGGTTGAGTAGTTTTCGCGTGAAAGCGTAACAAACAAAATTACATTCACATTTATATATTAGTAGGGATGTTACTCACTTAATTTACTTTAGAATTTACTTACTTAATAATACTATCTGTGACCACGAATGTATTGTTGTGACCGCATCGAATTGTTTAGTGCCATCTTGCGTTAAATACTAGAAACTAACAGCGCCATCTATATTAATAAAGAGAAAACTTACAAAATGAAATCTTTAAGGTTTATCGATTATTTATTGTACATAAATAGTTTTATTAAATATGATTTAATGTGAAATTCGACCTCGAAAGACGATGGTCGACAGTGACACTTATGTGGTAGTTAAATGTCCCTGAATGTACGGAATCCGATAACCGCTTACCGAAGCATCGTATTTTTTTCTTTTTTTGTATTGCTTAGATGGGTGGACGAGCTCACAGCCCACCTGTAAGTAAGTAGTTACTGGAGCCCATAGACATCTACAACGTAAATGCGCCAAGCACCTTGATATAAGTTCTAAGGTCTCAAGTATAGTTACAACGGCTGCCCCACCCTTCAAACCGAAACGCGTTAGTGCTTCACGGCAGAAATAGGTGGGGTGGTGGTACCTACCCGTGCGGACTCACAAGAGGTCCTACCACCCGTAATTATGCAAATTTTAATTTGCCAAGTACGTATTTCATTAGAAAAAATGGTATCCGCCTGCGGGATTCGAACACCGTTGCATAGATACGAATGCACCGGACGCCTTATCCTTTGGGCCGCGACGACTGTGTCTCGTAATGAAATTTCTGTGATAATTTGTAAAGTTTCGGCGTGTATCCGGTGGGCGGGCTGGCTGTGGGCGCGGTGGGGGCGGGCGCGGGTGCGGAGGCTGCCCTGCCGCTCGCCACGCACGGGCCCGTGCAACGCATGGACCCGCTCAACAACCTACAGGTACACTAGACCACGCACTAAACACGGACGTTGACATAGAGCGAGCATCTAGATTAACAAAAAAATAACGGTGTGCGTACAAGTTGTGGGCGTGTATGAAGTGAAACTTCTTTTTCGGTGTGTAGTATTGTGGTTTCATTTTTCATACTTAAATCAGTTTTCTCTTGTAATAGGGAATGATGTGTGTATAAGAGATGCGACATCTTCAACATTTATATTATATGTATTTTAAATTAATTATAGATAGAAAAAGAAATATATGTCTATATATTCTTAAATACTTCATTAAAATATTGGACGCTACTCGTTACTAACGCTCGCGTTGGCCTGTAACAGGTATACTACGCGCATGCGTTCGAGTGCCACGCACTCACTCTCGCTCTGTCTCTTTCTAGTATAGTAGCGTTAAACGTTTAACGCTACCTTGTTGGAAGTCGCATTAGAAGTTTCACTTCAATAAATGAATATGTTATTTCAGGGAAGTCGCATTAGAAGTTTCACTTCAATAAATTAATATGTTATTTCAGGGAAGTCGCATTAGAAGTTTCACTTCAATAAATTAATTTGTTATTTCAGGGAAGTCGCATTAGAAGTTTCACTTCAATAAATTAATTTGTTATTTCAGGGAAGTCGCATTAGAAGTTTCACTTCAATAAATTAATTTGTTATTTCAGGGAAGTCGCATTAGAAGTTTCACTTCAATAAATTAATTTGTTATTTCAGGGAAGTCGCATTAGAAGTTTCACTTCAATAAATTAATTTGTTATTTCAGGGAAGTCGCATTAGAAGTTTCACTTCAATAAATTAATTTGTTATTTCAGGGAAGTCGCATTAGAAGTTTCACTTCAATAAATTCATCTGTTATTTCAGGTCGCGATAAAGAACAATATAGATGTATTCTACTTCGCCTGCCTAATCCCCGCTCACATATTATTCACGGAAGACGGACAGCTAGATAAACGTGTGTTCCTCACGACTTGGAAGGAAATACCCGCAGCGAACGAAGTACAACACACGCTATCGAACGTTGTGGGAACAGCGGATTCTATCGCTCAGAAAATGACGCTAAACAATATCTTTACTATCGCTAAACGTAATGTTGAAGGTCAAGATATGTTATATCAATCATTGAAGTTAACTAACAACATCTGGGTGTTGCTAGAGTTGAAACTTCAGCCCGGCAACCCCGAAGCGACGCTCAGCTTGAAGTCCCGAACTGTAGAGGTCGCCACGTGTATATTCCAAGCCTACGAAGCTATTATCAAATCGTAATCTCAAATTTGAATTGTGTATGTATATTTTGCAATTAAAGTATTCCAGTAGTTAAGTATGTTTCGCGACTTTTTTTATTTTTTATCAGTTATTTACTGTTTAACAGCATTTATTATGTAGTCCGATTTATACAAATATTTGTAACGTAACTATACAATAAAATTAGAAATTTTAATTTGACTGAATTACATCGCAAAATATTAATTAAATAAAATTATATTAGAAACGTTATATTGTATAGCCAATCATCGTATCTTGTTTATAAGTTATGTAAAATTTATTAATTACTTAATAAATGTTATGAACAAAAGTTATTATTGTAATTTCTATATCGACAGGTGAAGGCTATTTGGTATTAGAATCAACAATTCGATGTTTTTAATTGATTTTCAATTATGTTTACACCTTTGAAATAGCTAAAGTAGTTTTTGGAGTTTACTCCTTTAGAATCGATTTACATATATAGGCCCGGGGTATGAAAATTATGGGGACCAAAATCGTACTAGCATGTCACACGAAATGCGTTATGCGCATTTCGTGTGACATGCTAGTACATGCGCCGGCAGTCCGCCACAAAGCCTCGTACTGATCGCGCGTTTCTCTCATTATTGTATTTTCATATATTTGTTAGTCGTTTGTTTTGTGTCTCGTTAATTTGTTAATAATCTGTAGTGTATCGTGTTGTCGTAATATAGAACTATTTCTCGTATTGTTTCGTTTAATTTTTTATATCCAGTAAACTCCAGTCGTGCGTCGGAGCGGACACACACACTTTTTTTTTTTCTAATTTTTTCCAAATTTTGGAACGAAGTTCTAAGAACTTCGTTGAGCGATAAGTCGCGCGTTGCGAAATGCTAGACGGAAAAATTAAGACAAAAAGTTGTAAGCCGTGCGCGGTGCGGCGTGCGCGTTTCTCTCTCTCTCTCTCTCGACCATTATTTTTTTTGAGTGTATACCGGTTTTTTGTACATAACAAATAAAAAAAAAAACAAAAAAATTTGAACACCTCTGAAGTTTAAAACTTTAAATGGCTCTCCTGTAAAGTTGCAAAAACGTCGCTTAAACCAAATAGTCTTTCACCCGTCGATGTTAACTTACGAATACCCGTTTCACAGGCAGGTTTCCAACATTACAAATGACCCTAAAATCTATCCAAATTACGATTGAGTTATTTGTTATTGCTTCAGTAAAACTAAATTAATAATACGGTGTAATGTTTATGGACACTTGAAAGATCTGTGTATTTGATGGCGTTATATAGTTGACGTTAAAAAAAGAAATAGTTTATTTTAGACTACTGTTATGTATTTTATGAAACAATCTTATTTGAACGCTATTGCTGCACCAGTAATGTTGTTGTATTTTTTTTTTCTCTTTTTATTCATATCTTGCGATATTGCGGCATCATGGTGATAAAGGAGGAACTTTTCCAACAATTTTTAATATTAGGTAGGTACTGGCTAGGATAAAGCTACAAAAGAAAGTACTCAGCTTTTACTACGTTTTTCTAATTTTGGCAACTTAAAAGATACTTATTATTTAATTGTTGTCCTTATTGAGAGTGGGTGTAATTCTACATATTTCTATATCATTATATCGAAGGCAAGCTAAACCAACCAAAGCCAAGTTATATCGACGCTTTAGGAAGTTTGTCTAAGTCGAGTGCCGTTACACTGTGGTTGGGATATTAAAAAGAAACCATGGGAAAATAGTACAAAAACATGCTTATAATTTATTTTCCTTTTTACAAAATGGTCCAAAAAATTACATTCAGTACTTATTTATTTACATTTACAAAGTATAAAATTTATTCTTACTAAATTTGTTGCTATATATTTTTTTTCACTAAACATTATAAGACTTTCGTAACAATACTCTTTCTAGACTTTAGACTTTATATAAAAAGAAAAACAATTCATAAATATTCCATAGAAAGATACAACAACACACATCTTTCATAAACTTTTCTTATAAAGGTGGGTAAAAGGACATTACATTTTTATATTATGGAAAGAGCATGTACCGCACTGTACAACTTTCGAGTTCATTAACGTCTAATTACAACACTATATTACAGCAAAATAAAAAAAACTAAATTCAACATTTTACATGTCACAGGAATACTTTAGGTACACGAATTTAGTCGATTTTGACGAGAAATTCTTCGACCTCCAACTTCTGTCTCATGATCGCCGACAGAACAACCTCGGTACTGCAAACGACGTTCAACGTCTTCTCGGACTGCAATAGATAATACACTAGATGGAGATCATTGGGCACGGTCAGTACCAAGTAACTGTACGGTCTCTGCGAGTGCATCTCCTGTATGGAGACAAAGGAACGACGGCTCTTCTCCACTCTGCCGCCGCACAGCTCGATCATCTCGGTGAGCGAGGCTTTTGTTGGCTTCACGCACGGTGTCATGAAGAAAGTGACGCCTTCAAACAGCTTTTTCCTCTGCTCGCCGCACAGCAGGACCTCGGCCACGTCGCAACGGAACATTTTATTGAAGGCTTCGTCCCGCAGACCGTGCTTCGCTTCGTCCGCAAATTTGTTCTGCCTTTGACTCTCGAGGATCCACTCGGGAGTGAGCAAGTGCTTGACGGTGACGAGACAGCTGACTAGCTTGCACGTTCTCACCAACTTTTCCATTACCAAGTGCGTCGCTTCGGCTACTGAGGTTACGACGAGTCCTCCGAGTTGCCTGCAATTAATATCACTATATATTTACTATAATAAAATGCGTATATATGTGATCATCACTATCATGGGCTGGTCGACGTCCACTGCTGGACGCAGGTCTCTCCTGCCTGCCGCAGTCCTGCGATGTTCGACAGGTCGTCGATCCACCATGTTGAAAACCTACCTACGCATACTAATTAATATATTGTCATGTTTCAATCTTACTTAATTCCAGAATATAATTTCTCTAAACAATCTCATGTACATATTGGTACGTTAAATTACTGTTTTTTTCTTTTTTTATTGCTTAAATGGATGGACGAGCTCACGGCCCACCTGGTGGTCTTAAGCGGTTACTGGAGCCCACAGACATCTACAACGTAAATGCCACCACTCACCTGGAGATATGAGTTCTAAGGTCTCAGTATAGTTTTACAACGGCTGCCGCACCCTTCAAACCGAAACGCATTACTGCTTCACGGCAGAATTAGGCAGGGTGATGGTACCTACCCGTGCGGACTCACAAGAGGTACCAGTAGATATAGCACATAGTATGTAGGGCCCGTGTACCTGACGACGGTGGCGAGCTTGTTCTGCAGGGCGGGCGGCACGGCGGAGAACAGCACGCGCGGCGCGAGGTGCAGCGGGGGGTGCGCGGCGTGCGGCGCGGGGGCCGGGGGGGACTCGAGGCGGGGCCGCTTGGCGCGCCGCACGCCCGCGCACACCGCCGCCGCCGCGCGCTTCGCCCGCTCGTGCGACTCCTGCGTTATGTTTATCGGCATCTTCCATGCGTCTGAAAACATTTATGTATTAATATATATGTTACCGGAAATGTATGTAATCCGTCATTGTATACAATTCCTAGGAAATGTATGTAATTCCTAAAATCGCACGGAAATGTGTGAAATAAATTATATTATACTTACACATTACACATTTCCTAGGAAATCTATACATTTCCTAAATAGCAATCGGAAATGTAAAACATTTAAGATATTGGTGGGTACGCGGGGACAGCGGGACGAGTCTTGCACTACGGTCAGTTGCCAACTTGCAATCCACTGGAACCGGCCAGGGATTTAAGAAGTGCCTTTGCAAGAAAAACTGTGCTACATCAAGATGTCTGGGTTTTAAAAATAAAGTATTATGTACTTCCAAATGCCATTCGAGATTACCCTGCAAAAATAAATAGCTATATGGACTGACAAAGTATTATAATATAAAGATTTACTTTTATACTTTGACATTTATAATTACTTAATTATCAGACTGATTACTTGCCAAATGAAAATTTGATTTTATAAGAATAAATATAAGTTGATTTTGTGATACGTTAAAAGTTAATAGATAGTTGTTTTTAGTAGTTTTAATTAGTAAGATAATATATTATTATTATTTTACGGTATGACTGTTACACGATTGTCTCAATAGTGTTATAATAAAAAAATATTATTAACAACGTGTTTTATTACAGAAAGCATTTACTTTATACATTTCCTAATACGATATTGGAATTATATACAATTCCGAGGAAATTTATACATTTCCTAGGATATCTATACATTAAATAGTTTTTCAAACAATATTTTATACATTTCCTAAATAGTATCGGAATTGTACACATTTCCTAGGATTTGTATACAATTCCTTGATTTCATACATTTCCGGTAACATATACAATAAACATTGTAACTATACTTGAGACCTTAGAACTTATATCTCAAGGTGGGTGGCGCATTTACGTCGTAAATGTCTATGGGCTCCGGTAACTACTTAACACCAGGTGGGCTGTGAGCTCGTCCACCCATCTAAGCAATAAAAAAAAAACATAATTAAATACAGCAGTTTGTTAAAACTATTCAAGCATCATTCAAATACATTAACAGCATTTATGAATTATCCCCGGTGCAACAACTTCATTAAATTTTAAATCAATTAAATATGCGATGTTTGAACGCGTATATCGTGTACAAACAAGCATATAAACATTCTTTAAAATACCATTTAACTAAGCAGTCACTAATCTTATGTCACGTGATTATTTTTATGGCAGAATGCTAAATTATTATAAAACATAAAGAGTATCTGATGAACAATGCTCGAACAACACAACGAACACAAGAACACGTATTAAAGGAATACATAAGGTATAAACTTTGACATAAGCTGGAAAAATTCATTAATGAGAAAAGATAATAAAGATATTACATAATAATATAAGTTCACGTTAGGGCATCGACCCCATCCGTCAACTGATTCATAAATGTATTGCATTGCGGGTAGGCCAAGGTAGGTAGGTCTCTTCATCAACTTCTGACAATAATAATATTTAGTTTGACAATTCAAGGGCATCAACCCCTTCTGTCAACTGATTCATAAATGTTACATTGCAGGTAGGCCATGGTCTCTTCATCAACTTCTCCAGGCAATAATAATATTTAGTTTAACAATTCACGATAAAAAATATTTTTAGAAACTCATTCTTATTCTATTTAATATTATTTATTGTCTTTGTATACTTACTCATTAAGTGCGACACTAAGCTGTAATCCATTCGGAACGGACTCGCCAAGTTAAACTGTTGATATTTCGCATTTTCAATCTGAAAAATACATATATTTTTGTTATTATTATTTTACACAACAAAAACGATTTATATATTCAGTAAGTACTTAATACAGAAAAGTCTAGATGGGTCTTGTTGGCTTTGACGGATACGGGTCAACGACCCCTTGGAGCTCAGAAATCACTGGATTTGTAATTATATACTTAAACGAGTATATAGAATAATCTGCAATCTTTCGATATGAGTTAGAAGTCTAAACATTACTGCTTCACGGCAGAAATAGACAGGGTGGTGGTACCTACCCGCGCGGACTCACAAGAGGTCCTACCACCAGTAAAAAGTTAAAAAAGTTACCCAATCCCTTCTCACTGTTGGTTAGTGTTGGTAAGGTGTGGTTACCTGCGCGAGCGCCGTCATGTTCCCGAGCAGCAGGTCGGTGAGCCAGGCGGCGGTGACCACGGGGATGCCCCACTCCTTGGCGCGCCGGTACTTGTTGCCCTCGGCGCGCTTGCACACCAGCACCGTGTTGTCGCGCGTCATGTACGGCGTCAACTGGGGACCACACGTTTCGATTTAATAGGGACACAGGATTTGCATGGTTTATATCAGAAACTAGCGATCCTAGCGACAAATAATATTAAAGACAAAGACTCAATTTGTATGTATTTTATTTATTTATTTTATTTTATTTTAATGCGTAATATAAAAAAAAATTTTAGCATTCTGCACTCCCTCCCTATATTCTCTATAAGTGTGGCAAATTTTATACTCCTCCGTCCGTTATTTTCGTAAAAAGGAATACACAGTGTGAGGTTTATTGGGAGATAAAGGAGGAGGAGGCGTGTGCGTTGGTTGTTTGTCGCGTGTTGTCCTCCATAAACCTCATCAGAGCGGTCAATAAAACACTAGGTATAATTACATGCTCATTCGCGTCAACGACCGCGGTGGATCGCTCACGTTGACCACTGACTGACCAAATTATGTTGCTCATTAATATAACTGCATAGTAAGCTAACCGGGGCCGGGTATCATTCCCCTACAACAGTTTATGCTTCACGTATTAATTTAAACGAATAAGAGTTCCTCTTGACACGGACGAAAAGAAGAGTGGTTAGTGACAAATTTGAATTTGGAAACAAAGTACTCGTCCCGGCTGAGATTTTGTGTTTGTGCCTTCAATCATTAAAAAAAATCGGTTGTCTGTAAAGTCGGTTTCCTGACGATAGTTGAACGTGACAACGTCATAAAAAATATTGATGGAATGGTTTATTTTTCAAAAGAACATTTTAATTTTATTTGGGTGATAGATATTTTGTATGGATATAGAGAAGGAGGTAAATGGAAATCACTATTGAATTGATCGTGACGCTTCAATTTCTCTCATGACGTTTTCAATGTTCAAATTAGACTCGAATTGACTACGGCGTTTCATGATCGCGTCTTTGTTGTTGCCAAATAATTGGAGAAATTTATTGCCAGTTTAGCCACGTGATTGCGGAACGCCTCAGAGCGAGGTAACGCCGCATGAGTCATGTTTTTTCGTGCGTGCAGCCGGCTCCATCGAATTATAAGACGTTGTCACGTCAAAAAAAAAACAAAAAAAAAAAGAGTTGGTAGGCGAGTACACAGCGATGTTATGTCAGCGTGTGTCTATGTGTATGTTTGTGTGCACGTGGGCGGCGCACCTTGGCTCCGACGTGCTCGAGGCAGCAGACGAGGCGCGATCGCTCGTCGCGCCGCCAGCCGGAGAGCGCGGCGCGGTGGTGTCGCGCGGGGCGGTCGCGCGCGGCGTACAGCAGCGGCAGGTGCAGCGCCTGCCACGGGGGGGCCACGCCGCGCCGCACCATTGCGTCCGACAGCCAGTACGCGGTCACGCAACGTTTCGCGTCGCGGAGAGCCTGGACGCACACATTCCAATTTTAAATCGTTTTTTTTTAACCCTGGCTTTAAATTTTCCGCTCGATGGAGGATCTTTTTTTTAAGGGATTTTATGACGTGGTAACTAAGACGTTTAAGTCATGCCTTATTATAATTAATATTCTTATTATATGAAAATGTTTGGGAAATTGGGAAAATTGATCATAAAAAGTACCCACTTATGACGGCACTATATAACAACTAAGCCGACCATATGCTTTAGTATTACTAGAAGGGGTTTAACGCAGTTTCATTTGCTACTGATCAAAAGGTCAATTTGTTGTCCGATCTTTGACTTTTATCCGATGGCTGCGAAACCTCAAAAGATCACCCGGTTAGCGGGTCTGAAGGTCGGAATACCTCGGGATCCCAATCGTCCAGCCGTTCCAGCCGTTTCGCAGTACACCCATCGACTTATATACATATACAGAATCCACAAGAGGACATCTGGCTATACCTGCATCACGACGCCGTGCTTCTGGGTCTCGCACAGCACGTGCGTGACTCGAGCGCAGTAGTTCAGTTCCACTTCACCTCCTCGCCGCTGTATCGCCTCCGTCCAACGAGACACACGCTCCGAACCCAAAGACTGTTGGTACTCCACCTGGAGACAATAGTTTGATTAGAATAGATCTTGAAACAATCATCATGTCAATAATGTAGCTGTAGTGTAGTATAAAACCTACAGGATATTCTTTTTTCTTTTTTTTTTCTTACCTATGCTGATGCTATGATGAAGTTGTAAAAAATGTCATCTTAGTGTATGTACCGTATAATATATTCATATGCATGTAGTAAAAAACGGTTATTTCAATATTACAAACAGACACCCAATTTTATTTATATGTATAGATTAACCCGCAGACACAGCTCACTGAGTTTCTCGGCGGATCTTCTCAATGGGTCGCGTTTCCGATCCGATGGTAGATTCTGCGAAGCACTGCTCTTGCTAGGGTCAGTGTTAGCAACACTCCGGGTTTGAGCCCCGTGAGCTCGCCTACTAGTTACGATTACGCTGAAATAGCCTCTCCAGGCTATCAGCTTAGGTAGAAAAAAAAACAGCTTTACATTAGCGAGTAGGTAAGCTCTCGGGGCTCAAACCGGAAGTATTGCTAACACTGGCCCTAGCAAGAGCAGTGCTTCGCAGAATCTACCACCGGATCGGAAACGCGACCCACTGAGAAGATTCGGCGAGAAACTCAGTGAGCTGTGTCTATGGCGGATATTTTTCAATTCAATTGAATTATAAGTAATAAGTCATAGTGTCGTCATTGTCAACTTTGTAATACGCGTAAGGGTAAGGGTTAAATTGGGATATTTGTAAGGGTTGTCCGCTCGCAGTACTGCGATATATAGGTAGGTAGGTAGGTGCCATACAATTATTTATATAGACCGAAATGATGAACACAATCCATAATTTAAGCACAATACACAACATAGTTTAAATTAAGCTGGTTTCTATTCCGAAGCAATGTGACGTGAATGATAATCAACAATACAATGATCAAAAAAAGTATGTGCATGTTATATTTTAGAAAATTATTATTTAATTTCCTTAAAAATCACAACTCTGAAACAAAATCATAAAATAAAATAAAAAATAGAAAACAAAAGGACTGGAAATGCAATAATACAATTTTATTTAATCAACATTTTCATAATAATCTTTGAGCCAATAATAACAAAAATAAAAGAAATTCTTTCTAAGCTAAATAACTAAACTCAATTAATTCACTCACTCATAATTGGATATCTCGGATTTTTAATTAATGTTACATTTGAAATCTGAGGCCTGTTTTTATTTGTGTGTGCGTTGTGAATGTTAAAAAAATCATGATTCGACGCGTGAATAGATTCTGAAATAACAAAAGTTTTGATTCGTTTGAGTTCTTTTTAATTTTTTTTTCTTTTTTTATTTCTATAAAGGACATACGACCGGGCAGATATTACAAGGTAAATGTCGCAAAAAAAATGTAATTATATATATACTTTTCTTTTACCTATAATACTTACATAAACTAACTGATAAACACATTAACCTTCTTTACATCACGCAATAGTATAGGCTAAAAAATCTATTATAAGATATCAGTGACAACCCTAACAAGCCATCCCTATTTGGTCTTTTGGCGTTCCAATTTTGTGTTTTCTCGTCCCTAATTTTTCCAGTCTCGTTCCAAATTACCCCACATACGTCCCAATTTTCCCCAAAAAGAAAGGAAAAAATATTCATTTTTTATTTTGTCGAAATATTGTATTTAAAATAAGAATATTGCAACTTACCGTTTGTTGTGGTATTTCCAGGTGTATTAAAAACTTATATAAACTGTGATCTTATTGAAAAAACAACGATAATATTACTTTTTTTAAAAGTTCTTTAAGCTGTTTTAAAACGCACTTTTCAACCACTATTTTCAATTTAATTTGACGAATTTTTGGGACCAACTTAACTCATATTTAGTAATTCCATAGTTAGCTAGGTTTTTCTTCTTTAAATTGATAAATATTACCATAAACAAAATTAGGTAGATTCTGTGCTACAGGTACTTTGAGAATCTTCCGCAGGTTTGTCCCAATTTACCCCAGAATCCCAATTTACCCCATGTCATGGTATGTAAACAATTATTTAAGACGGTATTCTAGAGAATTCATAGACTAAGCTACCCCCACTATCTGCTATAAATACCAGTTACTTTTTTTTGGTACAATTATTCCTTATTAGAAAAGGCAAGGGGATCTAAGCCCATACAGCCTTGTCTGTTCTATATAATTTCTGAAATGAGTTTTCAAAAAAGCTGAAGCCAGGTTTTATATGATTTATATTATATCCTGAAATAAAAATTTCATTAAGGCCTGACTATTGTCGCACAATACAAAGGGCTCTGAAACTACGATATTTGAAGACAAATATTTTTTTTGTATGGAAACTAGCGACATCTTGTAGCGGATGCCCCTAAACTTATATGTTGTTAAAGTTAAGGCATATAATTATTGTATAACTAAACACAGAAAATAAAAATATTATAAATCATACTATTTGTTATAGACAAATATCATAGACATCACAAATATCATAGATGTTATAGACAAATATTATAATAGTCTTTATTTGTTATAGACAAATTGATTAAATTTTATCAATTTGTGGTTTCTGAAAATTTACAAAATCCTTCATTACAAATAAAATATAGGATAGGTATTATGTTATTGCCATCTACAGGAGCAATGAGAAACTAATCGAAGCGAAGCCATCTGGTGGCCGATGCCCGTAAGCATTTTTGTTGAGTGCTTGAGTTGCTTATCTATAAATAATTTATGTGTATTATCTATGCAATACATTCCGGCTCGAGGAGCCGAATGATGCCGTCATCAGTCGCTGTCGTCACCGGTCACTTCGTCGTGTCTATGTCACAAAGTTACCTGTTAAACGATTACTGGTAATTTTTTACTGGTGGTAGGACCTCATATGAGTCCGCACGGGTAGGTACCACCACCCCGCCTATTCCTGCCGTGAAGCAGTAATGCGTTTCGGCTTGAAGGGTGGGGCAGCCGTTGTAACTATACTGAGACCTTAGAACTTCTATCTCAAGGTGTGTGGCGCATTTACGTTGTAAATGTCCATGGGCTCCAGTAACCACTTAACACCAGGTGGGCGGTGAGGTCGTCCACCCATCTAAACAATAAAAACAAAATACACAAGAAAATATGTAGTTACAGTGACAAGATTGAAGACTCACAATGTGGAAGACGCATCCGAGTAGGAAGAGGTCCGGGGGCAGCTTCAGATTGGGGTTGTGCCCGTAGAACTGCGCCCGGGCGGGGGGGGCCCGAACGGGGCCCGTGTACACCTTGCTGCCCACCGCGCCGGGACTCGTTCCCGACTGGACCACGGACTGCTACGTATAAGCCAATACGGTTCTCAATACTCACATTTTAGACACAACAATAATGTTTCCTTTTTTTTTTACATTAATACATCGTTCGATCGTTTTTCAAATCTCACTCAGGAGTTAATAGTGTAAGAAGAAATGATTTTATTGTAAAAAAGCGTGGGATGCTTTTCAGGATATTATCAAAATAACCCTTCCACTCATCTGGTCATAAAATATTTATAACTAGCGATACCGTGCACCCCGTGCTTTTTTTTACAATAAAATCATTTTTTCTTACGCTATTTTTTATTCAAATTTATTAAAAAATATTTTCTATTTTTTAGTTGGATTTTCTATAAAAGCGTATTTTGTTAGTTTTTTTAAACTATTATTTGTTTTTCCTTTTTTAGTTGAATTTCAATGTTTTAAATTTTTGTTTAAATATTGGATTGTCATCAGTCCTTAATAAGTATACCAAAGGACATGGGCCATTTTCGGCCCAGCTACTAGTGCTCTCAAGGACACGAATGAAATATCTATAGAAAAAAAAAAAATTTAATTTTTGCACACTTATTATAAAATTTAAGGGTATTTTAATGGTGGGATAATAAAATCATAAATAAAAAGAAATTATTATTACTAAGCTACATTGATAATATTGAAGGAGTTGCCATAGGTAAAATATATTAATATTTTAAACAATCAACATTAAATCTTCTTAAAAAATACATTATATTGCAAAAAACTAGCAAAATATATTAACATATTTAATTAATGGATTTTAAAACTAATATAAAACATTATATCTAAACAAAAATCTATTTTTATACTTTTAAATCCGTAGAATAAATCATTACACTGATCAATAATTATTCATATTAAGCAAAAACAAAAACTACGCTTGTTTAATGTTTATTTACGTTTTACATTTGATCAGTCGTTTTCGCACTCGTGCGCATTGTGGATATTATTAAGTGTTTCGTTGCGATATACCCGCATATTATATTTTGTTGTGCATAAAATTAAGTCTTGGCGTTCATTGAATTAGGTCTGTGTTATAAAGTATAGTGATATAAATAATATTAACGGCCGTCTGGTGTAGTGGTAAGTGACATGGTCACTACACAAGGGGGTCGCGGGTTCGAATCCCGCCAAGGGAAGATATTTGTATGATAAATATAAATGTCTTTCCAGGGTTATGGGTGTATATTAAATATATGTATGTGTATAATAAAAATATTATATTTATTTCTGGTATCTGGTACTTGTAACACAAGTTCTTTACGAACTTAGCACGGGACCAGTTAACGTGGCGTGATTGTTAGTAAATATTTGTATTTATATATTTTTTTTTTTTTATTTAAGCTGATGATGACGTAAAAATGTAAGTGTATTGACAGCAAATCATATGATATAGGAAACCTAAAAATCTTATCTTATTTTTTAAATATCTCTGTATCCCCATGAACAATATTGATTTTAATTTGTTTATAATAAAAGGGATATATAGTCTGTTATTTAAACTTAATTTCATTACTGTCCTTGAACTTCGTCTAGTGGGCCGTGCAATGTATGGAGAGTGACCCATGTCCTTTCGAGTTAATCCGACGTTTTGAAGAGGGTCAAAATCATGTTCAAAGATTTCCTTATATACTAACATACATACGTCTGAAGCTAATAAAAGCGTATTAAAAAAAGACGGCCATACTGAAAAGTTCTACATGTAAATACCAAATATATAGTAAAATATTAAATTATAATTTAACTGAGGTCCTACCAACAGTAATAATTTCAAGGATATAATGTTTACCTGGTGCGGATGATGGGCGGGTCCCAGTAGCAGCCTCGCCGGGGCCCGGACGGTCCCGCCAGCCGCGTGCGCTGCTGTCATCAGCCTGCACATCACACATCACTAAACTACCACTGACCGCGAGATACAACATTACCCACGAAAGAAGAACGGCAGTTTTTGTACCACTAAGAGTTGTCTGATTTATAAAGGGTAACTAACAATCCAAATATTTTCGTGTATTTATTATACTTTTAAAACTCCGCAAAAACAAGAAAAACATATTTGAAAAAAAGATATCTACTAAACGTTAATCATTGATAACAAAACGCATTATAAGTTTTTGAAACTTGGCATGTGTAAGTAAAAACTGTTTTAATAAACGGAATGCAATCGATACTGTGCAGACAAACAAAAATGACCTCTACAGCAGTATAGATTTAAGGAAAATGACTTTTTGCTAAACAATAATTAGAAGGCTTGGCAGTGTGGGCTGTGTACCCTTTGCTGTCCAAACGGATGAATCGACAAAAAAAATCGTATGCGGTTCCACTGTTTTAAAAAAATATACTGCTAGCGTTCTGTGTACATTGTAGGTATTGAAATTGTGTATGTGGTTGAGTTTTTGACTAAAGTCATAACACTACAAAACGCTAAAATATTGAATATAATTTAAGAGCGCCACATGACATGGCGTTCCCGTTAAAAACTCACTACGTATGAAGGCACAATACCTATGTTTGCAAAGTTCTAAAACTCTGATAATTAAAATCATATTCGACAATGATATTATCTATCAAATAAAGAAAACTTAGGCAGCGGCTTGGCTCTGCCCCTGGCATTGCTGACGTCCATGAGCGACGGTGACCACTTACCATCAGGTGGGCCGTACGCTCGTCTGCCAACAAAGGCAACCAAAAAAAAAACATGAAACTTTATAGTGGTACCATTGTCGCATACATTGCTGCCATTGTTCTTTCCAAGAGAACACCGTGTCATTAAATGATTAAATGATATCGAGATTCCTATGAAAATGCCATTTTGTGTTCATATTATTAGTAATATCATTAATAAAATTGAAGTTAGGTATTAATTGCTGGATTGAATAATAACGTCATAAAAACTTACACCATGGTTGTTTTTATTTATTTAAAGAAAGTCTGCTGTCCACTCTTTGCACGTTCTTCGACTTAAATGTAAATCCTAACAATTATGAGAGTGGTACCATGCGATGCGGTCTAGAACTTTTCCTAGCGTCAGTAAATCTTTAAATTCATTTTTTTAATCTATTATCACAACACGGTTCGGATTCTTTTTTAGCATCGAACACTAGGGTATCTTTTGAGTCCGCAGGGGTAGGTACCACCAACTTTTTTTTTGGGCCTGCGGTTGAACCTCCTTCGAAGTCCCCGCGCCTAGGGGGCGCGTGGGGTATGTGTGACTGGTACGCGACTGCGAAACCGTAGACGCAAAGGATGTTTTCAGGACCCTACCAACTAAACAACTCTCCTGCACTCTTCGCCCAAGGGTCCGATTCCCTTCGAGGTCAGAACCCGGATGAGGTAAGGAGGTTACCACAGTCAACAAACACTACAACCAGACGGCGCAGCTCACTCCAAGCGAACCTAAGGTTCTGAAACGTCGGCCGTCTCGGTACGGTAGCCCGTCAGGCCGCCCAGACGGTGCCGCTGGTGTCCCGGAATACCCCGCTGGACCAGAACCAGCCTGCCGGGTTGGGGCGCGATACACCGTCAACCGGTTGCTTTTTTATGTCTGCTATTTAGATTTTTTTTCTTATAGCTTAGATGGGTGGACGAGCTCACAGCCCACCTGGTGTTAAATGGTTACCGCAGCCCATGGACATCTATAACGTAAATGCCGCCACCCACTATGAGATGTGGGTTCTAAGGTCTCAGTATAGTTACAACGGCTGCCTTGAAACCGAAACGCATTACTGCTTCACGGCAGAAATAGGTAGGGTGGTGGTACCTACCCGTATGAACTCTCAAGAGTTCCTACCACCAGTAATTACGCAAATTTTAATTTGCGGGTTTGACTTTTGAATGGTTTTTGAAATGTAATTTGACGGTTAGAACTGAAAACTTTTTCAACTTGTCTCCTATACGAGTATAAGACAACTTTCCTTACCTCTGCCTTCCATGCGAATTAAATAGATGCACTTTGTTACAATTTATGTAACGACAAACATTTATATACCTACAAACGGTTTTTTAAATATGGTACATATAGAAATACAAGCTCAAAGAATTGAAAAAAAAAACCAGTAATTATAACAGCCAATAAAAATGACTAGAATTCTAATTACAATTAAAAAAAGCAAACTTCAAGTAACACAAAACAGCAGTTTCATAGGCAACTACAATTTATTAAGCAGTTGCATTCTATTAATGCTTATTGTATATATAAGATAAAAAGCCAAAAATAAATTGTATGTAAGCTAAAGATAAATCTCGTTAGAATAAACAGTCAATTTATTGTTATAAAACTACTGTAAGCAATATTAAAATGGGAGATGTGTATTTAGGGCACGTGTTAAGGCAGATTACTTCAGAACAAAAAATTATATCATGCAACTAATACCAAACTGATACAGTAAAAAGTAAAGTAAAGTTATAAAGTAAATATAAAAAGTAAATTTATAAAAAGTAAAGTTATAAAAAGTGAAAGTTATTTCAAAAAATATATTACAAGCATGAGTCATCTGTTTGTCAGTTTTTTTTTCAATATCTTATCGATAATAGAATAACTCTATAAATACATTTTTACTGTACGGTCAACAAAAAAAAACTATATTTATATATAAAAAAATATTAAATTATATAAAAATAAAAAGGCTCGTGAAATTAATGGATCTAAAAGAAAAATAAAAGTATTTCTTACATGTAACTAGAGTTTGTATTAAGCATGCAGCTAAAATCTGTAACAAAAACACATGTATACAAATTTTATATGGATTGTTTTTTGGACCAACCTGAGTGCGCCCGCGGCCGAGGGCTCGTGGTCGGCGGGGGGCGCCGCCCCCTGTAGACGTATGTTTAACATATTCGCTAGCGCTGTCTTTGTCTTGGGATTTACCAGTAGTGCATTACCTGTGGTCAAATATTAACCTAACTTGTAGATTTTTTTTTTATTTTCCTTTCGATTCTATATTCCCTTATCACGATAATGTTGCCATTGCTGTATGAACGGTCAGGTGTGCAGTGATGACTACGTTCCGAATTTGACCGATGTGAAAAGTGATTATTATGCAGACGGTACAAAATAGAGTCCTCACATAAAACTATCGATAATATTATCAAATCGTTCTCGCAGAGTATAATAAATAGTTACTATCTTCTTCGAAACTCGGTCCTTTTTATAAGAATAGATTGATATTAATTTGCTCATTATCCTTATTAGAATTTTAGTTGTTTTCAGGTGGATACAGAATTATAGATGAACAATTTCAATGTTCATATATATTTAAATCCTTGAAATCGATTGCTGTAAAGCCGTTGTTTTCCAAGCTAGAACCTTTGATGACAAAAGAAATTTTAATAATAAACTATGCATTTCTAATAGATAAACTAAAACAACGAACTGAAACAAACTATATTATTTTACTTACATATAGATAAAAAAATGTTACAAAAAACTTTTTTGTTCTCAATTTTTTTATTGAATAGACGGAGGAGAATGGGTACTCAGACCATAGACATTTCAACGCAAACTCTCACCTCGAGACACAAGATCAACTTACCTACGTTTGCCGCTAGGGGCGCTGTTCCAACTCCGTACAAATTTGGAGTTAGCCCATAAGCTATCAAGAAGTTAATCGTGCTAAGTACACGGAGTTATAATTATATTGTACAACGGTTTTCTTATTGAAGCGAAACGCGTGACCGCTCCGTGGCAGAAATAGGCAGGATGGTTGTACTTACCCGTGCGGTTTTACGAGTACGCACTTACCACCAGCAAAATGAGATTTAGTGGATGCAGTAATATGCAATATCAAATGATGACCAGGGTCCTGTGGTTACATTGTATTATTTGCTATATGTTCAATGATAAAGTTACAAACAAACACACAGTTTTATACAATGACATTTGTAATTAACGGTCTACACGATTATGGTATCCAATGGTACAGATTCCCTTAATTCTTCCCTGGAAATATATTATCCGGTTTTAAGAATTCGATATATCCATTATTAGATTACAATTTTCTTTCTTTATTTGAGAAAAAGACCGGGAACAAAACAGATTCAAACAAAGTAAAACATAATTCTGGTAAACATAGTAAAGATTATTATTGACTTATTAGTTATTCTTATAAAATTATGCTATTTATTTTGTTCAAAGCGGCCCCTCTTACCACCACCGCAGGCTACGACAAGTATAAAATTTGAACCAATTTATGCGTGTTAAGTTTATTTATTGACTTTTTTATATATCAACAACAATTAACCTTTTATAGGTCATAATGATCTGGGAAGATATTGTAATTCAGGAAATGGTTAGTACATACTTTTAATTATTTAAAAAAAGTATGATATGTTATCATTCATGAATGTTGCCAGTTTAAAAAACTACGACATAGTATGAAACCAGATATCTGCCAAAAAAAAAGATGGTACACTGCTTCCTTTGCCCTACAAAGTGTCAGGAAAGTTTTTTTTTTTTATTTTCCCATAGATTAATTTTAAGTTACATTATGATATACGGCCCACATGATGGTGAGTGGTTACCGTCGCCCATGGACTTCTGCAATGCCAGGGACAGAGCCAAGCCGCTGCCTACAAAAGTATTAATTAAGGCATCTATAGTCGAGCCATACGTGTTGACGTGAATGACATAAAAGTATATTATAAGTCTTACTTTGTTGCTGATCGGTGGCGTTGGCCGTGAGCAGAGACCCTTCGATCTGTTGCTCCGGCAACGGGGCGGCGCTGACCACGTGCGGGGATACCCCAGGCGACACCTTTCAATTATATTATTATTATATTTACTGGCGGTAGGACCTCTTGTGAGTCCGCGCGGGTAGGTACCATCACCCTGCCTATTTCTGCCGTGAATTATTGCTTAGATAGGTGGACGAACTCACGGCCCATCTGATGTTAAGTGGTTACTGGAGCCCATAGACATCTACGACGTAAATGCGCCACCCACCTTGAGATATAAGTTCTAAGGTCTCAGTATAGTTACAACGGCTACCCCACCCTTCAAACCGAAACGCATTACTGCTTCACCGCAGAAATAGGCGGGGTGGTGGTACCTACCCGTGCGGACTCACAAGAGGTCCTACCACCAGTGGAAGTGAAGCTGGTGTCCCGTCAGTGAGATACGGCACACTGATGTCTCGATGTGAGAGAGCGAGGGGGTATCGATTGGGACGCAATGCAGGGCCCGCCTATAGTAAATGGCAGTCCCACCTTTAGGGGCAGGAATTCTGTCATTCCTAACCATGACGTAATTCGCGATTTTAGGGTCGTGGGTAACATTGTAATACGAGTATCCTTCACACGGCAATGCGCGAATGCTTTACTCACAGAGACTCAGAAATTTACAAGGATTTACAAAGACTTGAAATATATGGTCGTCGTGGCCTAACGGATAAGACGTCCGGTGCATTCATGTTGAAGCGATGCACCGGTGTTCGAATCCCGCAGGCGGGTACCAATTTTTCTAATGAAATACGTACTCAACAAATGTTCACGATTGACTTCCACGATGAAGGAATAACATCGTGTAATAAAAATCATACCCGCAAAATTATAATTTGCGTAAATACTGGTGGTAGGACCTCTTGTGAGTCCGCGCGGGTAGGTACCACCACCCCGCCTATTTCTGCCGTGAAGCAGTAATGCGTTTCGGTTTGAAGGGTGGGGCAGCCGTTGTAACTATACTTGAGACCTTAGAACTTGTATCTCAAGGTGGGTGGCGCATTTACGTTGTGGATGTCTATGGGCTCCAGTAACCACTTAACACCAGGTGGGCTGTGAGCTCGTCCACCCATCTAAGCAATAAAAAAAAAATATATATACATATATATATATAATGCATGCATTGTTTCAAGTACACTGCGCGCACGGATAGTTGTAATGCTTTACATAAATATATAAAGGCAAATATGTACGCGTGGTGTTTGCGACTCAGTTATTACTTCAAATTCTCTCTACATGCGAGAAGGCAAATGCACGTATGTATCCAACATTAAAATTCAATGAACTCCCCGAGAATAGATAATTTATTATGTATGTACGTGATCTTCAACATGTCCAAACGAACCTGCTTAACGGCTGCGTGATGATGCACGGCGTTCTCCCGTTGCGCGTGCAGCTGCTGCAAGCGCTGCATCTGCTGCTGCCTTTGTAGCTGTAGCTGCTGGAGCTGAGTCTCCACAGTTCCGTTTCCGCCAACCGGACTCACTACGGCTGTGCCACCCACTACCACAAAAAAAAAACAATTAATTACTCGTTTTGCCGACATACCCGAGATGATCCCTTCATCTCCTTTTTATCATCGCACCTCCCGCCATCGGAGCAGAGTTCATCCATACAACCTGAGCCACTGCGGTCATCCACAGTGCGTTTCCAGAGGTCTTTTTTGCCACGTACCGTCCGGCTATGGAATGAGCTCCCCTCCACGGTGTTTCCCGAGCGCTATGACAATTCCTTCTTCAAACGAGGCTTGTGGGGAGCATTAAGCGGTAGGCAGCGGCTTGGCTCTGCCCCTGGCATTGCTGAAGTCCACGGGCGACGGTAACCACTCACCATCAGGTGGTCCGTATGCTTGTCTGCCTACAAGGGCAATAAAAAAAAATACTAAAATATTTCTGGAGATATTTTTGTGTTACCTCTGTTTTATTCAATCTACAATTACATACATAGGTAGCTTTGTCTATGACTAAGTAAGTTGTATTATATTCATACAAGTAGTAATTTTTTATTGTATCTATAACTCACAACAATAGTTATGGTTTATGTCATCTTCTATTTAATAATAAATATGTCTTTCTTAGTAATTTATAACGCATATAGTTTGAATGTCTTGAAAGAATTTTGTAATAGTACCGTTAATATACAACAGATGGTGCGCAAGTAATTTTAACGTTTAGCAATAGTTAGAGCGGAGTGTGACCGTAATTAACTATATCTCAGTAGAGAAATAGAAGCAGACAATGATTTTATGGTAATTTAAACTGAGTAAAGATCTGTCTCAAAATATTAATTTTGTTGTTGAATAACAACTCCTGATTTCGACTCATTTTAATTCGTTACACATCTAATGAAAAACACACTGGATCCCATGGCCACCTTTTTTTTTTCCTACCTAAGCTGATAGCCTTGAGAGGCTATATCAGCGTAACCTTAACTAGTAGGTGAGCTCACGGGGCTTAAACCTGACGACGTTGCTAACACGAACCCTAGTAAGAGCCGTGCTTCGCAGAATCTACCACCGGATCGGAACTGCGACCCACTGAGAAGATCCGGCGAGAAACTCAGTGGGTTGGGTCTGAGGGTTCATTTACTCGTCGAGCCCTTCGTCGCACATGGCCACCAAAGAGAATCGATGGCAGTTTTCAACGAGATAAAAATATTAAATGCTGATCAAAAATAGAGGTGGCCATTTATGAAAAATCTCAATCAATAAAAATACCTGAAACTTTACGACAGCCCCATTGTGAAGTAAATTCCGTAAACAAATCAAATTCACTACGAGAAAACTCACTTTCATTATCACTATTCATCTCAAATACATTAAATGTCATATTCACTTGTTACAATCGATTTAAGCACTCAGCAGTGAGGTATTTATCATTTTTAAGCACGTTATTTGGAATATTCACCGTTGTATCTAGAAAATACTTAACCGTATGATAGATACGTTACAAAAATGTAATCCTTTATTGGAACGAATTCGATTTTATTTTAGAAAACGTCACACGTTCCTTTTTATTATGTATGCATGAGTAGGTATGGAGGGATTTAAATATTAAAACATGTACAAGCGAAACAATTTATTCGTTCAGTTGTACCATTACAGGCGCGTACGATAACGTTTTTAGTTTGGTAATTTTCCGGGGATATATCTTAAGAGATGCGTAAGTACAAAGTTTTTTTTATTTTTTTTATTGCTTAGTTGGATGGACGAGCTCACAGCCCACCTGGTGTTAAGTGGTTACTGGAGCCCATAGACATCTACAACGTAAATGCGCCACCCACCTCGAGATATAAGTTCTAAGGTCTCAGTATAGTTACAACGGCTACCCCACCCTTCGAACCGAAACGCATTACTGCTTCACGGCGGAAATAGGCGGGGTGGTGGTACCTACCCGTGCGGACTCACAAGAGGTCCTAACACCAGTGATTACGCAAATTATAATTTTGCGGGTTTGGTTTTTATTACACGATGTTATTCCTTCACCGTGGAAGTCAATCGTGAACATTTGTTGAGTACGTATTTCATTAGAAAAATTGATACCCGCCTGCGGGATTCGAACACCGGTGCATCGCTACATACGAATGCACCGGACGTCTTATCCTTTAGGCCACGACGACTTCCGAGTCCCGTAAAAAAGCTTGTTTTAGTGTCTGTGCGACTTTCTCCGGTTTTTATTTATTTACTAGCTTTTGCCGGCGACTTCGTCCGCGTGGAATAGTTCACAAAGAATGCTTTATTTTAGAACAAATTTGGTTAGCATAAAAAACGTTATAGTGAGCCAACCTTAACATAGACATAATATGCTGTCGCGGACTTTTTTTTAGATCTTTTAAAGGGAAACAATTCTGTCATACATTATTTTAGCGAATTAACCGTTTCTGCAGCACACGCAGCGGATGCTCTCAAAAGGGAAAAAAACCCCTATCTAACACTGAAATCAAATCACAAATCGGACCAGTAGTTCCTGAGATTAGCGCGTTCAAGAACCTCTTCAGCTTTATGAATACTAAGTATAGATTGCTTAGGTGGGTGGACGTACTCACGGCTCACCTGGTCTTAAGTGGTTACCGGAGCCCATAGACAACGTAAATGCCGCAACCCACCTTGAGACATCAGTTCTAAGGTATCAGTATAGTTATAATGGCTGTCCCACCCTTCAAACCGAAACGCATTACTGCTTCACGGCAAAAATAAGCGGGGCGATGGTACCTACCCGTGCGGACTCACAAGAGGTCCTACCACCAGTAATTACGCAAATTATAATTTAGCGGGTATCATTTTTATTACACGATGTTATTCCTTCACCGTGGAAGTCAATCGTGATACTTTGTTGACAATGACATTGCTTAAAACAAAGTATAATTCGAAATACGATTTGGCTTAAAGGCCTCGTGACCAGGGCACAATATCTTTAAAAAAAAAAAACTGTCCTATTTATCTGACCTGGAGACTGCGGTGGAGGGGCAGGCGTGGCCGCTGGTATAGTCGTGGTCCTTGCTCCTTGCTGCTGCAGCCATTGTACCTTGACCAACAGTATAATTAAGACTAGTTTTCGAATACAGATTTCGTAAAATTATCTTCATTATGTCTTGGACTCGATAATGACAGATACACTATTAAATATCGAGGTGTGAAAAGCTATTTGGTTTAAACGTCATTTTTTTAAACTTTACAAGGAGATCCATTCAAAGTTTAAAATTTAGAAAAAATCTCATGACCAAAAAACTTCTTCAGTTATTCGAATGTGGTAAACATAATTGAAGTTCAATTAAAAACATCGAATTGTTGATGGTAATCTATATATGAGTCGACTATTATCAAAGCCGGCAATGTGACTTTTGGATAATTATTGGTAAATCAGAAAAACGAATTATTGACTTTGTATTCCATTGGCAGTCACAAAACTCTTCTGAACGACATCTTAGATAAATAACAGGTTAAGTATTAACCTTTATTTAATGCAGGTTTTGAACCGTATTCTTTGAAGGAGACGATTATATTCAAATCAATCTGTATTGAAATATCAATAATTTTTTTTTGTCCAAATGCACAGATTGCCACCTTTGATAATAGATGACTCATATATAAAAATGAAACCCGTTTTCCGTTGTCACGACATAACATGAAAACGGCTTGACCGATTTGGCTAATTTTGGTCTTGAATTATTTGTTGAAGTCCAGAGAAGGTTTAAAAGGTTAGATAAATATAAAAATATTCGGAATTAAATAAAAATAACAATTTTGTTTTTTCTTTGATGTGTCCCCCGTCGGACGGATTCCTTTTGTTTGTTTTAAGTTTATCTTAAACAAAAGTTTAGGTCTTTTATTTATCGATTGAGGCACTACGAAGTCTGCCGGGTCAGCTAGTAACCAAATAAAACGGAGCTTTAATTACAAAAATAAATGTCATGTATTAAGTAAAACGTTGCTTAAGCTAAATAGCATTTCATCGCTCGATATGATTTTAACGTGAAAGGTTTACAAGAATAAATCGAGTCCACTAATTGAACGTTACCGGCTATCTTTTGACATAAGGTCGCAGTCTCAATGGAATTCGAATCACGGATAACGAAAAACCAGTACTTTGGTACCAATATTGCAGGCAAAATGCCATTTCGATAAAGCGGCACGACACGAGAGCCCACTCATCGTAGCCGCCGGTAACTACATTCCCGATCCTGCGGACCGAATGGTAATCAGTCGACGTCGCCCCAAACACGTCATTTCGGATCCTCCCGATCCACTAACGGTGATTTTAGGTACCCCAAGCACTCGCTCTCGTCGAACCCAGCCCACTAAGTTTCTCGCCGGATCTAGTCAATGGGTCGCGTTTCCGATTCGGTGGTAGATTTTGCGAAGCACAGCTCTTGTTAGGGTCCTTGTTAGCAACAACGTCAGGTTTGAGCCCCGTGAGCTCACCTACTACTAGCCCAGTGACGCTGATGTGGCCCCCTAGACCATCAGCTTAGGTAGCAAAAAAAGCAGACAAAAGGCTTCATCAATA
This sequence comes from Bombyx mandarina, assembly GCF_030267445.1. NCBI lineage: Eukaryota > Metazoa > Arthropoda > Insecta > Lepidoptera > Bombycidae > Bombyx > Bombyx mandarina. Next base: position 8,899,947 of record NC_143222.1, on the reverse strand, counting down.
TTTTGCCATTGCGATAGTCTATATAGGCCTATGTCCAGCAGTGGGCAAATAAAGGCTGATGATGATGATGATAGTTTATGGGCTACGCGCTTTACCCAAGTAGTAGGCACTAGGCCAGTTGGTAAAATACTGAAGGTGGGTATTGAAAAAAAAGATATGAAGGATGACGTTGATGATATCATACTGATTTAGATGAAGACTGCGGAAATAGTGACAGAAAGTCAAGATGGCCAGTAGTGGTGTATTGTGCAAAAATAATTGATATGATTGAATAATAGTGTTGAGGACTTGTTAGATCATGCACAGAAAATAAATTCCTTAACCAGGTTGTGCGATTTACCATAAAAGTAATGCTGATATTACCTGTTGTTGTGGTGCAAGTCCGGGCGCCAGTTGGCTCCGTATGAAGGTGACGCTCTGCGGAGCGCCCGGCGGAGACTGCCCGCCCGTCCCCGCCTGGTATAAAAACAGCTTAAATCTCAGTAACGTGCTGATTAAATATATTTATATATATACACAAGTTCCGGAAGTCAAAGCGTTATGTGAAGGGAAGAACGGAAGGGAGAGAGAATGGTAAGTTGGATCGGAATCTACACTAATATATAAATCTACAGTGGTTTTACGGATGTTCCGTTATAACTACTTAACCATGCATCCGATTGACTTGAAACTTGGTGTCCATGTAGAAAATATATGTACTTAATGGATAGGCTAATATTTATTGAGTGTTGGGCTCTCTACACAGTTGCAGGGGCGTTAATGATGAGAATCTTTGTGGGGGTGAGTAATAATAATGTTAATTTTAAATGCCCAGCGAAGCGGACGGGTACGGCTAGTCGTTTATATTTTCATCAGGAGATACCAGATTGGCAGCCATTGTATCAACTGTTGAACTATAGGCACTCTCAATGGTTCGGCATAGCAAAGGTGTTCCTGACGCATTTCAAGGTCGCGGAGTTGGTATGTAGAGGGTAAGTAGGCAAAGGTGTGCAGAAATCTTTATAAATATATATTTTGTTTTTTTTTCTCTAGTAACATACAATAACCCGCTTTTTTACCAATGAATGCAGTCGGCACCTGTAATTGTGTTAGCATTTACTGTGAGATCATGTATATGTTACCTGTAATGTATAACATTTTGGAACCCAAGAAATAAATAAATTTTATATAAAGCCTGTTTTTTTGTTTTTTTAAACTATTACTTAGTTATCATTTTTTAGTTAAACTTTCTATAAAAGCGTATTTTTAAAACTATTACGTAATTTAACATCAATTCCTGCTTTTGCAAATTGAAAAATGGAATAATCTTATCAAATTAGTGTATTGTCATCGGTCCTCGATAGAACTACAAAGTTTGAATGAAATCTGCCCGTTTAAAGGGGGTCAAAATCGCGTCTAAAGGAGTCAGTTACAAACATACATACAAGTGATACAATCAATATACAGCGTGTAAAAACAATTAAGTTTCCCTACCAGTGAAACAAATATACCTGCTGTTGCGAGAGAGCAGCACGTTGGAAGGAAAGTTGTCTTCTTTTTTGTAGCTGTGCGACAAACAGGGCCCGCTGCTGCGGATTCATCTGCTGGAGCTGCGCGTGTGTGTGTGCGTCCAGGTGGATCAGCTGGCGACCTCCGGCTCCTGCCGTCCACGACACCTGCACGTGAATCGAGAGCACGAGACTCAACAACGGTTTACTGCCAAAGTGGGTATATATCTCAAGGTGGGTGACGCATTTACGTTGTGGGTGTCTATGGGCTCCAGTAACCACTTAACACCAGGTGGGCTGTAAGCTCGTCCACGCATCTAAGCAAAAAAAAATGTTCACTGTTCATTTTTATAACATACCGTCATTTCGCATTAAAAAAGGTACAATTTCCAACAATATTCGAAATTAAGTTAATATGCGTAAACTTTTGGTATGACCAGTATTTTTCTCATAAATACTGTCAAAAGTTTCACTGTGCAGTTTAGTTTCATTTTTTTTATTTGGTTTACTTATGTTTTGACTACTAATAACAAAATTAATACATAATTTTATCTTACTTTAAAAGACAAATAATGTAACTGGTAAAAAATTAAAAATAAATGTTGCAAAGATGATTAATAATATTAAAAATATCACATGTTGAACCTTTAAAACACTCTTCTGTGAAATTAGTAAGTTTTGAGATTATACAGTTTTAATGCCAGAAAACGATATGTGTTTAAGGTAAAATGTTTATTAAAATTTTATTTTTAGACTCAACTTAAACAGTTATCATATACCAGTGCAGATTATTACTGTTGTAGGCAGTACTAAAGTAACCTAGTATGTGAATATTACATAAAAATCTACTGCAAATGTGGGTAATGAATAATTAACATACCCGTGGTCCCACTGCTCCATTTTGTGCAATCTGTTGTCTCTGTTGCAAGTATTGCTGCTGTTGCCATGAGACATTCTGCCCTCCCTGAACTATTTGTTGGCCTCCAGGTGATACGATCTGCTGAGTGCCCCCGTGGGTTATTATCTGCTGTATTCCGCCTGCTGCCGTCAACTGTGACCCAGCCTGAGGAGATTGAGGCAGTTGGGATAGAACTTGCTGTGTTTGGCCAACTGCTTGACCAATTATTTGCTGACCAGACTGTGAAACAATCTGCTGAGGCGATTGTGCAATCACAACTTGATGTTGTTGACCCTGCTGAGTGATCACATGTTGCCCACCTTGTGTCAGAACTTGCTGAGTACCCTGAGAGATTATTTGCTGTCCAGATTGATTAACTATTTGACCTTGGGACAGTATTTGTTGGCCGCCTTGCAAGGACACTTGTTGATTCCCATGTACTAATATTTGTTGTTGACCTGTGTGTTGATTAATCAACACTTGCTGTGGGGCTTGTACAATTTGTTGTTGACCCGAACTGTTTAGCAGTTGTTGTTTTTGTACTAAAATTTGATGATGAGTTTGACCTTGAGAGCCGATGGTCTGTTGCAGGATTTGTTGTGGTGCTTGTTGTATTGTGTGCTGAGGGCTCAGTTGAGCTTGTTGGTTACTTATCAGAGCCTGTTGTTGAGTTTGCATAATTTGTTGTTGCAGTATAACTTGATTCTGAGGATTTCGTGACTGAACCAATGAATTCCTAATAATTTGATGCTGTCCTCCCACATTTTGGACCATTTGAATGTTTTGCTGTCTCCATGCACCTTGGACAGGCAAATTCGATCCTTGTCCTTGAATGGTCTGCTGAACTGTCTGTATCTGTTGCCCGATTACAGACTGCTGACCGGTGTTGCCAACTAACTGGTTTAGTTGCACACCTTGCGCCTGCTGGCCCTGAGACGAACTCACAAGGCCTTGATTAACTACACCCATGTTAATATTTTGATTATTCAGTGACTGTACGTTTTGTTGTTGAATTAAATTTGAGTTTTGGGACGAAAGCTGTTGTCCAGAGCTAATCAACTGTTGATTAATGACTTGAGTTTGCCCCAAATTCTGATTCAGTTTGGCATTTTGCAAGTTCTGTAAATTTTGGGTGGACTGGGCTAACTGCTGAGCAATGTTTTGTACGGCTTGTGAGGCGGTCTGCTGACTCAAGCTCAGGGTTTGTTTCATTGCCATGTTCTGTTGGTTTAATTGTGCCTGTTGCAAATTGTTAGCACTTTGACTTAGCATCTGACTGATGTTCTCAATGTGTTGTTGAGCAGAACTCATGGATGTTGGAGTCTGTATTGATTGCTGCAAATGATGTTGTTGAGTGTTTTGCATGTGCTGTTGGAGTTGCCCTGAAAGGTTTTGTGATATTTGTGACACGGCAACATTTTGCTGTGTATACTGCTGATTCTGTTGATTGTTCAGTTTGTTTTGCTGCAGCATCTGCATCTTTAGCTGGTGTTGTTGCAATAATTTCTGTTGTTGAATCTGTATCGCTGTCAACCCATGGGGCTGTTGCTGCTGCTGTTGTTGTTGTTGTTGTTGCTGCTGCTGATGTTGTTGCTGCTGCTGTTGCTGAGAGTTCTGATAGCTTTGCTGCTGGTTCAGATTTACCTGACTCTGTATGCTTATATTTGGCTGAGAAACAACTGTATTTTGACTGAATTTCTGCATCAGTGTTGGATTTGCTTGACTTGAATGAATATGGACATTCTGTGCTACCATGCCTTGAGGAATTTTGCTCATGACGTTTGAGGTAGCCATTTGAGATGTGGTGTAACCCATGGAACTGACTGCTGCAGTAGATGTTATTGAGGCATTTATACTTGAGGGTGGATGATTCCAAGGCATTCTTTGCTTTAGTTTATCTAGTAGGGCCTGTGTACTATCATCCTTGTTCTCGGTCATGTTTTGTGTGGGAACTTCGTTTTTGGCGATACCTTCTTCAAAATCAAAGCCTGTTATGGCACTAATGCGGTCCATACACTTGGGAGGAGGTTGGGGCACCACTAGAAGTTTCGGGTGGAAAACTTCAGTGGTAACTTGATTTCTTGCTCGGAGACTTTCAATTACCCAATCAGGTGTCACTATTTTAATTCTTGAAGGAGGCAGATTTAACGCCACACTGTACTTTTTGCCACTGGCAGAACCACAGATCAAATAAGTGCACTGAGAGTCTAAATTCAGTTTCACTTGGCCACCATGGAAAGTAATGAGAGCAAACAATGTTTTAGCATCGGCTGCACTAACTTTTGCAATACAAGCTACAACATTACTAAATAATTTATTCTTATAAGGGATGTAAGGCTTGGTATTAGCAAGTTTTCCAAGACGTGCACATGCATAAACCCAGTGTTCAGTCACTGCAGGGATCTGATATATCTCCTGGGCGTCTTCAATGTCGCTATCAGCAGCATTCTGACCACAAATTAAATGTGTGACATAGTCAGAAAAATACTTTGTGCTCTCTGCACCTCCGGACTGAAGAAGTTGCATGACCTAAAATATAAACACCTGTCATCAAAAATATATAAAGCATGAGATGCTCACCAAACTTACTTTAGATAATACAACTATTTTTCCTTCCAAGCAACCATTAGAGGGAAAACTAAAACAATCTATACTTTTACAAAGGGTAAATCAGTGAAAACAATCACATAACAAATGTTATATAGTTTAAATGTTTAGTTAAATTTTTATTTCTTTTTTTTTGATTGCATTCTTAATTCTACATTATGACAAATATTCTCTTAATAAGAGTACTTCTGTAGTTTAAAAAGTATTTACTGAATAAAAAAATATATTACTGTTAATTTAAAATAATGTTTAATCATTATTTCTTGATAAATATGATTAAAACAAACCTTTTCACAGACATCGCCAGATATGTAATACTTGACATCTTGGAAGATTGGCTCTTGCAAACTCAATGAATCTAAATTGTCAACGATCGTTACCATTTTCTTGTAAACCAATATATTTGTAATGTCCTTTTACAAACTAAAAATTCATTTTGTTAAAATTAACAATTATAGCCAAAAATCCACGCAAACGCGCCGTCCATGTTGTCATATTTGACAGCGCCATTTGTCGTTTGTCAGCATCACTGGCAGGAATCTGCAATTCATTTATTTTGTTTGATTTGACAAATAAAAAGGCAAAAGGAATATCGCCTATATATTTAAAAATTTTATAACAAAGGTTAAAACTACAAGCTATTTTTACTTACTACCTTTCACTGTTATACAGTGATTAATAATTAACCATAATTACACGTTTAAACCTGAATAAACCCTAATTTAACAAAATAATACAATTTTAAAAGAGTTTAACAGTTGTATTCCCGCCAAAAAGTTCACCGTTGTTAAAATTTATTCATTGTTTTAATTTATGCCACACTTACCAGATAGCAATTTAATTCTTACCTAACTCTTAGTTAGATAGCCAGCCGACCGAGAGGACGCTTTACCCATGTTAACCAGCCCGGTCCAACGACTAGAAAATATGTGCTCTGCGCTTTTCTTGTCACCCGGCCGCTGCGGCACGATGCAACAACACACGAGGGCCACGTTTAAGTTCTGTCTCTTCTGAAATTCGGACGTGGGTCGTTACGACGGGGGCCTGAATTGGTTCGACTTCAACATACCCGCTTATCACGGATAGGGAGGTTATGCGTATTCCTTCTGATCCGATGAAATATTAAAAACAAACCTTATTTTGGATTCTTAGAACTTTTTTCGACGCAGGCTACTTAATTTTAATATGAAAGCTATTCTTTAGAATTAGTAGAAACCAACTGTAAAAGAGATTTTAAGTCACACAGCGTAGACGTTACCTATTCGACGTGGTAGGTAATTATGTCTACCGCAAGTTGGTCAGCCTAACCTTCGATCAACAATAGTAAAGCCTAACCCATCAATACGATAAGTTGTGAAAATGTATTGTATATACTGTACATAAAACATTAAGCAATTTAAAAGGGACTTATAAAGAAATCTAAATAAATTAAAACAATTTTCTGACGATTATTTTTGTTAAATTTAATTTTAAATATATTTTAATTACTTTATAAATTAAGTACTCAGTATAGGCAGCGTATTAGCTATGCCCAGTGTTGTAATTTAAGATTCAGCACCCTGGGTCTTTACTCTTTAAAAAAAAAAAAAAAACTCTTTAAGTTTAAAAATAACACTGAAGCACTGAAGTAGGAAACTTATGGAAATGAAACGTCAACAAAAAATTCGTGCCACTGTGACGTCATCTGGCCACAAAACATGGCGGTTTTAGTGCTGCCCAGAAGATTTTAATGTTAGTAGGTTTTATCGATAAACGTTCTTGGCTTATTTTATTTTAAATATTGTTGAGTATGAATGTATTTGTAGAATTTATACTTTAATAGGAAGTAAGTATATTTTTATGTGCAAAGATGATGTGATTTAGATATTATGTGAAATCTAAGACGAGTTCGTGCTTCAAATTTTCCAAGTAAACGATATGACGATTTTTAAAATTTGCTACACTGATTTTATAAAGTTGTCGTTTGCCGCAAAACATAAAGATATGGCATAGTACAGTGCCATCAGCCCATTTCTAGCATGCTGAATGCTATCGTATTTTGAGTACGTGTTTTTCTTAGACTATTACAATCTATTTTAATTGTTTTGCTGACTCTAAAGTCCGTAACACACTACCGCAGCGCACCTCAAGGAAGGTGCACCACACTACCGCACCGCACGCAAATTTTAAACTTATCAAGGGACCGCCTGATAAAAAAAACACCTACAGAACATTTATTCGTTAATGAAATTACAAACGTCATTCCTTGTGACTTCCTCTCTAAAATCACTTAATTAATAAATATTTCACGAATTTACAATAGTGTTTTACTCACTGCGGAATAAAACTATTTTATTTAAATAGTTCCGAAGAGATTTTGTCGGTAGCCTTTTTCCCGAAATATCTAAACAGAATGTCTAAATATGTTTTGATGACATATTTTAAAGAGGTATTTATGATTAGTGTCATGATGAATAGATTCCGACCGAAAAATGGTGTCCGATATTTCGGATTCAAATATATTAAGTGTATAATCTATGTTTCGGATGAAGGCTCCATAATGAATTTAAATATATATAGATAATAGTTTTGGGGCATCGACTTTCTTGAGATCCTATAAAATATGTTTTAATTATTATTTTTGTATGTTTTAAGCATGATAAAATTAGAAATTTTATATAAGCAATCATATTAAATCGATATCAAAGTCAATAAATAATGTACAACCCAAAACAGACGGCCGAACTGACGTGACAATGACATTTGGCGCGCTAAACATGGCGGATTTTCGGCCTCATTAGACGGAGACGGAGACATTTACGTATATTCATGTTTCATTTTATGTACGCACTGAAATACTGTTATATTGTTTTCCTGCGAGTTAAAGTGCTGAGTAAGAACGAGATAGATATATGTTTATGTGTGTGCCTTCAAAATGGGTGCTATTTATATAAGCAATTGTACGTATAGAACAATATGTCGTGTCCCTACTATATAGGTCTATGCACTGAAGTAGGAAACTTATGGAAATGAAACGTCAACAAAAAATTCGTGCCACTTCGACGTCATCTGGCCACAAAACATGGCGGTTTTAGTGCTGCCCAGAAGATTTTAATGTTAGTAGGTTTTATCGATAAACGTTCTTGGCTCATTTTATTTTAAATATTGTTGAGTGAATGTATTTGTAGAATTTATACTTTAATAGGAAGTAAGTATATTGTTAAGTGCAAAGATGATGTGATTTAGATATTATGTGAAATCTAATACGAGAACTTATCAAGGGACCGCCTGATAAATAAAAACACCTACAGAACATTTATTCTTTAATAAAATTACAAACGTCATTCCTTGTGACTTCCTCTCTAAAATCACTTAATTATTAAATATTTAACGAGTTGACAATAGTGTTTTACTCACTGCGGAATAAAACTATTTTATTTAAATAGTTCCGAAGAGATTTTGTCGGTAGCCTTTTTCCTGAAATATCTAAACAGAATGTCTAAATATGTTTTGATGACATATTTTAAAGAGGTATTTATGATTAGTGTCACGATCAATAGATTCCGACCGAAAAATGGTGTCCGATTTTTCGGATGAGGGCTCCATAATGAATTTAAATATATATAGATAATAGTTTTGGGGCATCGACTTTCTTGAGATCCTATAAAATATGTTTTAATTATTATTTTTGTATGTTTTAAGTGTGATAAAATAAGAAATTTTATATATGCAATCATATTAAATCGATATCAAAGTCAATAAATAATGTACAACCCAAAACAGACGGCCGAACTGACGTGACAATGACATTTGGCGCGCTAAACATGGCGGATTTTCGGCCTCATTAGACGGAGACGGAGACATTTACGTATATTCATGTTTCATTTTATGTACGCACTGAAATACTGTTATATTGTTTTCCTGCGAGTTAAAGTGCTGAGTAAGAACGAGATAGATATATGTTTATGTATGTGCCTTCAAAATGGGTGCTATTTATATAAGCAATTGTACGTATAGAACAATATGTCGTGTCCCTACTATATAGGTCTATGAAAAATAATAATAAAAAAACTCAAACTTTCAATTACCAAATAAAATCCCAGAGTTTTGATGTAGGCTTTTTTAAATTCTTATTGCATAGATAGGTGGACGAGCTCACAGCCCACCTGGTGCTAAGTGGTTACCGGAGCCCATAGAGCCCCATAGAACCCATCTAGAACGTAAATGCCGCCACCCACCTTGAGATATGAGTTCTAAGATCTCAGAGTTACAACGGCTGCCCTACTCTTCAAACCGAAGCGCATTACTGCTTTACGGCAAAAATAGGCAGGGCGGTGGTACCTACCCGTGCGGACTCACAAGATGTCCTACTACCGGTAATTACGCAAATTATAATTTTGTGGGTTTGATTTTTATTACACGATGTTATTCCTTCATCGTGGAAGTCAATCGTGAACATATTTTGACAAGTACGTATTTCAATAGAAAAATTCGTACCCGCCTGCGGGTTTCGAACACGTTGCATCGCTAGATACGAATGCACCGGACGTCTTATCCTTTAGGCCACAACTCCAAACGAAATTGAGAAAGATAGAATAAATAAAATAACTAAAGTCTATTATACTAACAACTTAACGAATTTTGTATTTGCGCCGGCAATCGCAATTATTCATTGAATTAACATCTTTCCTTTTTTTCAAAGTAATGAATTGTTCCGTCTTAACGGGTGCTATTACTGAATAGAATTGAGACTTCAACCTTATACCTCAAAGAGCATTAATGATTTAATATCTAAGGCAGTGTTGACCGTCAACTACCTATCCATTTACCTACAATATGTAATCTATTCTATTTTGTTTGTGGTGTAAACAAGAAAAGCAGCCGATTATTTAGTTCAGCAGCAAATCGTGTTTCGTCGGACACAATCAAAAACAGCAGCAGGGTTTAAAACTAGGCCTGTTGTTATTAGGAATTTTTTAACGTAACGACCATACAGCACTGATGGATAATACGTCACAAATTATTGCGTATTAATTATTCCAAATATTATCTTCATCTCATCTATGTACCTTTGTCATAATCCGAACTAATACGCATGAAAAAAACCTGTTACATTTAAATATTTTTCGTTTGTCCGCACGGCTTGTTATCCGCATTCTATAATAGCAGGGCTATCGTTCTAAAATTTATTTCATTCAATAAAATAATTTAACGATTATTTTATGAAATTATTTACATATTAATCAAATACCTATTACATTGATGGCTTAGCTCCTAAAATTTCAGTACCGATGTCAGCCTTAATGCAAGGAAACAAATAGATTTGGGACTTTGAAATTTGTAGGAATATTTTCTATTTATATAATTTTTTGGGGTTGCAAGCGGCGAAAGGAAAAAAACTGTGAGGCCGTAAATGGTGTTTGTTTTTTCTATATTTTTTTTTCAGTTTTCCTGCGAAAGACTGTTTGCTGTGTGATTTTTCAGATTGTCATTTTGTTCTCCAACGACGAACGTGCATATTCACGCTCCCCTTCCGACATTAATGTTATATTGTAACTAGCCCGCAACTTCGACCGCGTGGTATTAACCAAAAAAATTACTTTATTTTATAATAATTTTAGATTTTTTCTAAAATAGAAATAGCATAAGTTACTTTTTATTATATCTATCTGCCAGTGAAAGAAAGACTCGTCAAAATCGGTGCATCTGTTTCAGAGATTAGCCGGGACAAACAGACACACAAACAAACAAAAATTGTAAAAAATGCTATTGTATACCTACCATATATACCTACATTGATACGCCTGTAGTATAAATCGGTTATTTTATTATTACAAACAGACCCATAAAATTTTATTTATTTGCATAGATTTATGTCACTTTTGTTTACATCCTCTTGTACTGGTGGTAGGACCTCTTGTGAGTCCGCACGGGTAGGTACCACCATCCTGTCTATCTCTGCCATGAAGCAGTAATGTGTTTTGGTTTGAAGGGTGGGACAGCCGTTGTAACTATGCTTGAGACCTTGGAACTTGTATCTCAGGGTGGGTGGCGGCATTTGCGTTATGGATATCTATGGGCTCCAGTAACCACTTAACATCAGGTGGGATGTGAGGTGGTCCACCCAACTAAGCAATAAAAAAAATTAAAAAATTGTCAACCGTTAGACGCCTTGCAGTAGGTAGATAGGAAAAGGAGGAGGCTTTTATTTTTTTCCTTTTTTTTCCATCATTTTCTTGTACGTCGTGTGTATGCTGAAGAAAAATCTACTTCATAGCCCATGTGCCTGGAGAGAGCAAGGCACTCCACTCCCAGCAACTGATTTCACTGCTGAAAATGTAGGGAGCAAGGTGCTCCACTCTTGTTTTTACTGCTGAAAATAATGCCACATATTTTCGGTATAAGGCAGATTAACTAAGTAGTTTGTTCCCAACCTCCAACCAAATGAACGTCACGTGCGTATCACAAGTTCATAAAAATAAATCATAATGGTTCATTCAACAGCCAAACCCATATTGTACGTAAGTATGGCGCCGTGAAACAGGTTTCCCCAAAAACTGGACCGTAAATAAAAGCTGACGACATAGGTACGTAATAACGTAAATATTCTAATGAATCACGTTCGTGACATTATTTCCCTGTACTCGTATGTGAGTCTATTTTAATGAGAATTAATCGATACAATTTAAATTTTCGTAGCTTTCAAACGCGAGAGGTGAGAAAGAAATCCAAAGTTTTACCGTTGCATCGATGCGCGATTTGTTGCAAGACTCAAGAATACAATCGAGACTCAACAAAACGATATGTCTTACTTATGGAAACATACGAAGTGAACTTAAAAAAGAAAACACACGAATGTAACAAACTTACTGGTGTTATGACTTCTTGTGAGTCCGCACGGGTAGGTACCACCACCCTGCCTATTTCTGCCGTGAAGCAGTAATGCGTTTCGGTTTGAAGAGCGGGGCAGCCGTTGTAACTATACTGAGACATTAGAACTTATATCTCAAGGTGGGTGGCGCATTTACGTTGTAGATGTCTATGGGCTCCAGTAACCACTTAAAACCAGGCGGGCTGTGAGCTCGTCCACCCACCTAAGCAATAAAAAAATAAAATAAAAAAAAGCTAAATAATGTAAATATTATAATAAATCACATTCGTGACATTACTTACCTGTTTAAACTTGTACGTGATTGTATTTTAATGGTAACCAGTGGCCCCCAAGTAGTCGAAATTCGACTATAATTAATTGAAATTAAAGTTTGAATATTATTATGGTTCCATTGTCGAAGACTTTATTTCTATAATTACAGATTTCGCCAAGGCTACACTATAGACAAATAATAAACGCCAAATAATATTAATCTATTCTCAATTAGACCACAGACTTTTACAACAAACAAAAGAGTGTATATAATTAATGGTAAATGGTAAAAACGCGGAGACATCGATTGAATTTTCTTATCGGCTTTAAATAATTAATGGTATATGTGTGTGTGTGTGATGCTTTTTTAAAAGAAGAATTAAAGAAAAATATTAGCATTCTGCACTTCTTCTCTATATTCCCTTTAAATGTGGAACATTTCATTCTCCTCCGTCCGCGCCATTTTTGTAAAGGGTTTGAAATCAAAGTTTTTGCTTCATGTATTAATAATTAATTTACAGATTATTCAATACAATTTAAATATTGGTAGATTTCTAACGCTAGTCCAAAAAAACACAACTTAGGTTTCGAACACTTTCTTAAATTGCAAGTACAACGACAAAGAGAGTTCCCGTGAAAATTTCATTTCTATTATACAGTGCAACCTCGATATAACAAATCGGAAAGGGACCAGTAAATATTCGTTATATCAAGTAATTCGGTAAACTGAGGTTTGTTATATTAAGGTTAGATGGGTCTACCATTTGTTAGAACAAGGTAAAAGAGAATATTTTTATTCGCCTCAACATTACGTATGGACTGATCTTATTATAGCGAACAACTTCTACTAATAAATGATAACACACTTTTATCAAATTACTGTAAGTATGTATTTTCTATTTAAAATCAATTATGTTTGTAACAATGTTCCTCAAACCTGTCGAGACTGATTGACATACCTACTCGTACTATGGGACTTAGAATCATATTGATGGGAACTTTATATAAAGGCTTTGGGTTGCAAAATTCGTTAATTAGAGATATTTACACTTTTTTGATAGTTAAAAATTCGTTATAAAGAGGTTGTTCGCAAAAAATCTTGCAATGTAAAGGCATATTTTATTTTGAATCTTATGGATATGAATAATAATATGAATAAGGGGATAACGAAGTATTTGTTAAATCGCGAACGTCGTTATATTGAGGTTCGTTATATTAGGATTCCAAAAAAAAAAAACTTTAAGGTGTTTTTCATATCGAGATATGAAATGGTATGATCAGATACCGCATTTTCCTGTAAACTAATGACATTGCACTTTCACGACACAAAGACTGTTGACCGATCAACGCGGTTTGTGAGAAAACATTTTCTCGTTTAACCACTATCTATACTTAATAATATCTATACTTAATAAAGAGGATATCTATACTTAATAAAGAGGAAAGATTTGTTTGTTTGTTTGTATTGAAAAGGCTCCGAAACTATTGAACCGATTTGAAAAATTCTTTCACTGTTTGGAAGCTACACTATTCCCGAGTGACACAGGCTAATATAATTTTTTTTGAAAAAAATTAGGGATCCTTACTAAAACTCCAATAGTGCAGCCCAAGGTGTAAAAAAATTACCTAAAATATTCTTTACATCGCGTGCGCTGCGAAAACTATTGATGATGGAATAGAATAATGTAGTACGACTTTGTAGAACATATTATTATTTACAAAAAGTGTCGCGACAGCATATGTCTAACTATTATAGTTATGCCGCAATAAGTGTTCCTTTATTTTAAAAAATAAAACAATGTCGTTGAAATTTTTGTTAAAGACGCGAGCAGAGCCGCAGCGTGCCGCTAGTATTTTATAAACCAATACATCTTAAAAGTCGGAGCTAGTCATTAGGCGCACGGGGCCATGATAGCACGCCGGATAGATTAAATAAAAAATGAAAAAGTGATTTCGAAAATGAAAAAAATCAAACGTTCGTGTTTTGTGTTTTTTATTAAAGTTTTTATGTTAGTTAATGGGCAATATGTACAGTCGCCGTGTCCCGGTATATTTGACTATCAAAGTGACGGTTCTAATATTTATGGAGTGATACGGTTAAAATCGACCGGACCTGTGTCTTCGGTTAGCCTGAGGATAAATTTTACAGTAGCAACAAAACTTTTTTCTGTGAGTGTACCGTTTTTTTTTTAATTCTATATAGCAGTATCAATTGATAACGTCAAAATCTTTAAGGCTTTTAAATAAAATAATCGATTTGATCAATTTAGTTTTTGTGATTACATATTTTTCCTCGACAAATATTGAGTGATACCTTATACGAACACAATGACCACAAAGTCGTTATAATATAGAGTCTATTGTTTAGCGGCTCTGTCAAAAGCCACAATCATTTGATTTAAAATAGCTTTTGCTTTATCAAAATTAATTTTAATTTATTAGTATTACAACCATTTTACAATATTTCTCTTGTTTCAATATGCCAATAACGAAGTCCAACTTGTAAGAGCCAACGGTTTCCATATCTGTCTTTGTCTATCTTATCCCTTGTCCCTTTTGTTATTTTCCCCTTATAATGTGATTTTCAACAAATTATTTTTCCATCGGTGCTATTCTATGGATACAGATACATATATTTAAAAAAAATTAAAATGCATTTGGTACAAGCTTTGTAGCTAACAATTTTTTAACGAAACCTACGTACATAATTAACGATAGACGATCTCCGTACGTAAGTATACGTAAAAACAGTAGTATGTATGTAATTGCTTAAAAACAACTTTGCATGTAAAAACTTGTTTGGTTTCAACATATTTTTTTTTACGATTTTATTAAGTCCGATGATGGTATTACAAAATTTTTGCAAATTTTATTACGAAAATGCTTACGTAAATTCTCATTTCAAAGCAACAGGAAAGAGAAATTCAAGTCATCGTTCGTTTAAGATTCGGTACACATGTAATAGGTACTTACGATGCTTTTTCGAAGTATTTCCTTCTGTTATTTTCATATATTAGGCACGTACATACCTATACGCGTAATTAAAAAACTGTATACTTGTAAAAACTGTGATGTAACTGAAATTTTTTTGGAAGTAATACGCAAAAACTGTAAAATATTCGTAAATTCAGAATATAGGGTGCACGCGAATGACAAAGAAAGAGAGTGTGTGTGTGTGTGTGTGTGTGTCTGTTTTTTATTGCCCTTGTAGGCAGATAAGTATACGACCCACCGGATGGTGAGTGGTTACCGTCGCCCATGGACTTCGGCAATGATAGAAGCCTACCATAAAAACTTTACGATAGGCAATTTACCGTAATTTTTGACAAGACGACAATATAAAGTTACGTGTAGGGATTGGGCAGCATTCAATGTAACTCGAAGACACATGATTTGACGAACGAGGTCATCGTGCTCATGCGGTATTCGCACAGCAGTAAATCAAAATAGATTTATTAAATTTATTAAATTATTAAATAGATGACTAAATGATTATTAAATGATTTATTAAATAGATATATGTATTGAGAACTACAATTCCTTTGTCGATTTCGGGAAGGCCTTTCGAACGATTAAATAGATACAAATATTAGGTATATTTAATACCATAATAAGCAGTTTAAAATAATAATCGATTACGCAAGGAACCTTTATAATTATTTTATCTTAAATTAACTCCCCGAAATTACCCATGTATGTATATTTATACATATAAATAAAATTGAAGTGTCTATTTGTAATATTGAAATAACCGCTTTTTACTACATGCACATGAATATATTTACGGTACATACACCAAAATAACATTTTTTACAATTTTTGTCTGTCTGTCTGTCTGTTTGTTTGTTCCGGCTAATCTCTGGAACGGCTGGACCGATTTTGTTTCACTGATAGGTCGTTGATGTAATAAGGAGTAACTTAGGCTACTTTTTTTAGACTAGCTTTGCCCCGCGGCGTCCCTCGCGGTACGACAATAACCGCGGCTAACGTCGCGAGACTCGGCTATTAATAATAAAATTTAATGTTTCCGAAGCGAAGCGAGGGCGGGTCGCTAGTATATAATATTAATCGTATTTATTGTCAATAAATTAGTTCGGTATATTTAACGTTAAAGGGATGACAAATTCGACGATGACAAATTTAACAGGAAAGACCCGTTCTCCAAATTCCTTTTCCAAACTGAAATGATGTTTGTGTAGGTACTTTCTGAGTCAATTGAATCTACATTGACAATGTGAATTAAGATTCGTTTTATTGAAAGATTTGTATAGAAGATAATTTTGAAGCAATTTTACAAATTAATTATAGGCATATTTCTAATAAGATTACTGGTGGTAGGACCTCTTGTGAGTCCGCGCGGGTAGGTACCACCACCCTGCTTATTTCTGCCGTGAAGCAGTAATGCGTTTCGGTTTGAAGGATGGGGCAGCCGTTGTAACTATACCTGAGACCTTAAAACTTATGTCTCAAGGTGGGTGGCGCATTTACGTTGTAGATGTCTATGGGCTCCAGTAACCACTTAGCACCAGGTGGGCTGTGTGCTCGTCCACCCATCTTAGTAATAAAAAAAAAATTGACAAACACATTTATGAATAAATACCAGTATTTGAAGGGTTATTCTCGCGTGTTTTAATCGTCATCCTTGACTATACCAAAACTGTAAATTGTTCGAAAAAAAAAATGCGAGATCAAACGGTAACAATGTCTTTATTGTGGTTGGTAAAATACCGCTATTTACTTACATAATCTATATATTAATACGTGAAGCAAAAACTTTGTATTTTTTTTTATTGCCCTTGTAGGCAGACGAGCATACGGCCCACCTGATGGTGAGTGGTTACCGTCGCCCATGGACTTCAGCAATGCCAGGGGCAGAGCCAAGCCGCTGCCTACCGCAATCCGTATCCCTTTTTACGAAAATTGCGCGGACGGAGGAGTATGAAATTTTCAACACTTATAGAGAATATAGAGAAGAAGTGCACAATGCTAATATTTTAAAATAATGCATAAAAGATACAATAAATCAATAAAGAAAACATTACACACACTGCCATTTATTTGACACAACACATATACATCGGACTGCCTACGATTTCGCCTTGGCCTACGGCTTCTCCCAGCTGGTGACACAGCCCACCCGTGTCCCAGATATCGAGGGGCACGAGCCTTCTTTGTTGGACCTTCTGCTGACCACAGATCCGGCCGGATACAGTGTGGTGGTCGACGCTCCGCTTGGATCGTCTGATCACTGCCTTATTCGTGCTGCCGTACCACTCTCTCGTCCTGATCGTCGAACGACGACCGGGTATCGAAGAGTTTGGCGGTATATGTCAGCAGATTGGGATGGATTGCGTGAATTTTACGCATCCTACCCATGGGGGCGGTTCTGCTTTTCCTCTGCTGATCCTGACGTCTGTGCGGACCGTCTTAAAGACGTGGTGCTCCAGGGGATGGAATTGTTTATTCCCTCCTCTGAAGTGCCCGTTGGGGGTCGCAGCAGACCCTGGTATAATAATGCCAGCAGGGATGCTGCACACCTCAAGCGGTCCGCATACGTGGCATGGGATAATGCCAGAAGACGTCGGGATCCTAACATCTCAGGGGAAAGGCGGAAATATAACGCCGCTTCCAGGTCCTACAAGAAGGTTATTGCCAGGGCGAAATCGGAGCACGTTGCTAGAATTGGCGAGCGACTGAAGACCTATCCCTCTGGGAGCCGTGCTTTTTGGTCGCTCGCCAAAGCTGCAGAAGGTAACTTTTGCAGGTCTAGTCTCCCACCACTACGCAAGTCCGATGACAGTCTGGCCCATAGTGCGAAAGAGAAGGCTGACCTTCTGGTCAAACTCTTCGCCTCGAACTCGACTGTAGACGACGGGGGTGCCACACCACCGACCATCCTCCGGTGTGATAGTTCCCTGCCGGAGATCTGCTTTACACAGTGTGCAGTCAGGCGGGAACTCCGACTCCTGGACGTCCATAAGTCGAGCGGGCCAGACGGCATCCCTGCAGTGGTTCTGAAAACGTGCGCCCCTGAGCTGACGCCTGCGCTAACGCGTTTGTATCGCCTCTCTTATTGCACTAACAGGGTTCCGTCTTCATGGAAGACTGCCCACGTCCACCCTATCCCCAAGAAGGGTGACCGGTCGGACCCATCGAGCTATAGGCCTATCGCGATAACTTCCTTGCTTTCCAAGGTGATGGAGCGAATAATTAATATACAACTCCTGAAGTATCTGGAGGATCGCCAGCTGATCAGTGACCGACAGTACGGTTTCCGTCACGGTCGCTCAGCTGGCGATCTTCTTGTATACCTTACTCACAGGTGGGCTGAAGCCTTGGAGAGCAAGGGCGAGGCTCTTGCTGTGAGCCTTGATATCGCGAAGGCCTTCGACAGGGTCTGGCATAGGGCACTTCTATCGAAATTACCATCTTACGGAATCCCCGAGGGTCTCTGCAAGTGGATCGCTAGCTTTTTGGATGGGCGGAGCATCACGGTCGTTGTAGACGGTGACTGTTCTGATACCATGACCATTAACGCTGGCGTTCCACAAGGCTCGGTGCTCTCCCCCACGCTTTTCATCCTGTATATCAATGACATGCTGTCTATTGATGGCATGCATTGCTATGCGGATGACAGCACGGGAGATGCGCGATATATCGGCCATCAGAGTCTCTCTCGGAGCGTGGTGCAAGAGAGACGATCAAAACTTGTGTCTGAAGTGGAGAACTCTCTGGGGCGAGTCTCCGAATGGGGTGAATTGAACTTGGTTCAATTCAACCCGATAAAGACACAAGTTTGCGCGTTCACTGCGAAGAAGGACCCCTTTGTCATGGCGCCGCAATTCCAAGGAGTATCCCTGCAACCTTCCGAGAGTATCGGGATACTTGGGGTCGACATTTCGAGCGATGTCCAGTTTCGGAGTCATTTGGAAGGCAAAGCCAAGTTGGCGTCCAAAATGCTGGGAGTCCTCAACAGAGCGAAGCGGTACTTCACGCCTGGACAAAGACTTTTGCTTTATAAAGCACAAGTCCGGCCTCGCATGGAGTACTGCTCCCATCTCTGGGCTGGGGCTCCCAAATACCAGCTTCTTCCATTTGACTCCATACAGAGGAGGGCCGCTCGGATTGTCGATAATCCCATTCTCTCGGATCGTTTGGAGCCTCTGGGTCTGCGGAGGGACTTCGGTTCCCTCTGTATTTTGTACCGTATGTTCCATGGGGAGTGCTCTGAGGAATTGTTCGAGATGATACCAGCATCTCGTTTTTACCATCGCACCGCCCGCCACCGGAGTAGAGTTCATCCATACTACCTGGAGCCACTGCGATCATCCACAGTGCGTTTCCAGAGATCTTTTTTGCCACGTACCATCCGGCTATGGAATGAGCTCCCCTCCACGGTGTTTCCCGAGCGCTATGACATGTCCTTCTTCAAACGAGGCTTGTGGAGAGTATTAAGCGGTAGGCAGCGGCTTGGCTCTGCCCCTGGCATTGCTGAAGTCCTTGGGCGACGGTAACCACTCACCATCAGGTGGGCCGTATGCCCGTCTGCCTACAAAGGCAATAAAAAAAAAATAAAAAAAAAAAAAAACATATAAATATACTCTTTGTTTATTGTCAATTGTCAAATTTTTGTTAGTGTGTGGTTAGTGTTTAAAGTCTGTGGTCAAATTGAATAGAATAGATGAATATTGTTTGTCTTTATTATTATTTATGTATAATGTAGTTTTGGCCAAATCTGTGATTATATTATATAAGTACCTATAATAGTATTTGACAATAGAACCATAATAATGTTTAAACATAAAATTTCAATTGATTAAAAGTCGAATTTCGACTACTGCGGGACCACTAGTTTTCTAAAATACGCATGTCTACGGACTTGTCAAATTCTCTTGGTCGAATTGTCGGTTGGTAAAAGGAAAAAGTCTCCATACTAAATTGTCTATGCAGACAGCTATGCAAGCAACAAACGCAGCCTCACGTAGGGACTTCCCAACAGTTAAGGTCCGGTTTGTGCAATTTTATTTTTTTGCGTCTAGTTAATTTTTTTGACGGATAGCATGTTATAGGTTACACATTCGTTAAATTTCATTAATAGAACTCGATACAGCTTGTATGAATTGCTGTTGTGCTATAGAAGAATAATAGTTTTTAGCACCCCACAAATATAGGGGCACTTGTCTTGACACGACTTGACTTCCTAAAGCTAGTCCGTAATAGTCGATACCATGTGCTTTGTTTCTTGAATAAACACTATTGATATTAGTTCAAATAATTCTTGCTTCTTATCCACCTGACTATTTTGAAAAGAAAGCATTTGTGTTATTTTTTTTGCATTTGTTCTTATTTTGCGTAAGATGCTTCTTATCCTGGTGGTTTATAAAATATCATTCTTAGCGATAAGACTGACTTTACTGACTTTACTGACGAACTTTCTGTATTTAATGTTTTGCATTTGTTTTTATTTTTTATCGGTGTACCCTACACAGTATGAGCAAAGTATTGGAAGCTTTGATATTTTTAAAAGGAGTTAAAAATATTAAGCCCGAAAATCGTGTCTGCGACTCGAGAATAATTATAAATAGACATGCTTTAACAAAAACAAACTACAAATAGAAAAAAAAAGATATTCCAAACCAAATTAATATACACTAAAAACAATAACCATCAAAATCGGTTGGCGTGATATTGAGTTATTGAGTTATTCATCTATTTATCGCGCACGTACTTAATGCAAATTTAAGACTTATATGGTTTTCTCATGGACAACATAATCAGAACTGGACTAAATTGAAATCGGACCACACGGGAAGCGTCAGCTTTCTAATAAAAAACTAATCATCAAAATCGATTCACCCAGTCAAAAGTTGAGATAACAAACATAGAAAAAACCTACAGTCGAATTGAGAACCTCCTCCTTTTTTGAAGTCGGTTAAAAATCATAATGTCCGTTTCGTATTTACATTCAACAAACTACGACGTTTTTACATTGCTCTATTAAAATATTCTAAACACGTTATTATGTAGCACGTGAATTGAGAAACGATTCAACGTAAATCGTAAATTTTTATCACGTTTTTTTATTTTACAAAGATAATTTTCCTTCTTAGGATTTCTTAAAAAAAAATATATATATTAATAAAATTAATTCGAACACATTCCAAGCATTCTATCCATTGTACGTAGAGTCTTCAATGCGAACAAGTTTTTGTTTTTTACTTTAATACCGCCTTCGCGATACTCGGAAACGAAAATTTAATTTATGTTTTTATTTTATTTATTGCTTAGATGGGTGGACAAGCTCACAGCCCAGCTGGTGTTAAGTGGTTACTGGAGCCCATGGACATCTACAACGTAAATGCGCCTCCCACCTTGAGATATAAGTTCTAAGGTAATAATAATAAGATAATACCGAATTTTCATTATTGTAATTTATTGGAAATCTGGTATCTAACTGCTAATATTTTTGTTTACTTCTTTTTTCTATCGTCCTCTATGTCGTATGCCTAAATATATATACACGTATATGTATACTTATAACTGCGTACAAAATTTTATAATAACACAACGTACTTATATCCATTTTGAAATGATGTGTTTAAAAATAATAGGTATTTCTTTTAAATTGTTTTTAAACCCGTGTGTTCACCGCATGACTTCATATGACTTCAAAAGAATAAATAAAATCGTGTAATAAAATAGAGATTGGAAAAAATATGAAATTGGGAAAATGTTTTTATTAGAAGCCGACATTGTCCCTGATGAACATAGGCTACTTTTTTTAATTTTTTTTTTTTTTTTTTTTTTTTGTTTCATGTGTGTTTTAATGTTTCCGAAGCGAAGCGAGGGCGGGTCGCTAGTGTGTAATAAAAAAATGATTATTATAATTTTGATAACTTTAACCTCGCGTTTCGTATGCGTCACCCCAGACAAGTTTCTAAGAATCGTGAAAGGTAGGTAGGTATCCGGCACCCAAAAGCTTCGTGAGGTTCTGTCCGCGGAGGGGGTCATCGTGACCCGGCCAGTGACGACTGCAGCCATCCGCATCAGCGGGCTGGATGACTCCTTGACGCCGGAGGAAGTAGCCGCTGAGCTCGCCCGGATTGGCGAATGCACTCTTGAAGCGGTGAAGATCGGAGAGATCAAGTCTGGCCCAAGTGGGATGGGTCAGGTGTTGGTTCGGTTGCCCGTCGCTGCCGCGACGAAGGTCCTCGCCGTACCGAAATTGAGGGTCGGTTGGAGCGTGCTCCGCGCTCATCTACTAGAGGCTAAGAAGCTACAGTGCTTCCGATGCCATGAGCTAGGGCACGTGAGCGCTCGATGTCCGTCGTCGGTCGACCGCAGCCGTGATTGTTACCGGTGCGGCCAGACCGGCCACGTAGCGTCCGGCTGCTCTCTGGCGCCACACTGTGCTGTATGTGCCTCTGCCGGCAGACCGGCGGATCACGTCTCCGGGAGCAAGGCTTGTGCCAAGTCCCCGAGACCGAGACCTAGAAGAGGAGCTTCCGCTGCGCTTGAGAATGCGCGGAGGCAGCCCGGTACGGCTATGGAGACATCGAATGACGCCCTGTTATGACAGGTGTCCTTCGATTCCTGCAGGGGAATCTCAATCACTCTGCCAGAGCTCAGGACCTTTTGTTCCAGAGCATGGCAGAGGGGTTGACCCATCTTGCGGTGGTCGCCGAGCCGTATCGGGTTCCTTCGAGCCCCGATTGGGCAGCCGATTTGGAGGGCCGAGTGGCTATCATCCGACGTTGTTGTGTAGGTGCTCCGCCCAGGTTCGACGTTGTCGAGAGAGGTTGCGGCTTTGTTGCTGTCCTCTGGGCCGAGGTATTCATATTGGGAGTGTACTTCTCCCCAAACAGGACGCTCGCCGAGTTTGAGGTTTTTCTCAGCGAGCTCAGCCGCGTCGTTGGGAGGTCGCACTCCCAACGGATACTCGTTCTCGGGGACCTTAACGCCAAGTCATTGGCTTGGGGATCCTCGAGGACGTGCCCCAGAGGTAGGGCGGTGGAGGAGTGGCTGGTCGGAAGCGGTCTTCTCGTCGTCAATCGTGGCGCAGAACTCACGTGCGTGCGACGTTTGGGCGGGTCCGTGGTTGACGTTACATTTGCCACGCCCGACGTGGCGAATCGCGTACGCGGTTGGGCCGTGATGGTCGGCGAGGAGACGCTCTCCGACCACCGCTACATTCGTTTCGGTGTCGCAGTGCCTCCGGCGGAGTCTATCCAGGGCTCTTCCTTGCTCGGCGGTGGCGGCGCGGGGGGTCCTCGTTGGGCCCAGAAGCGCCTCAACGTCGAGAGGTTGTGTGAGGCGGCTGTAGTCCAGGCATGGCGTCTTGACTCGCTTGGTGAGCCAGCGGACGTGTGCGAGGGGGTGGAGCATCTGCGCGAGGCGATGTCGCGGGTGTGCGACGCCGCTATGCCTCGCATTAGAGCTCTCGCTCCTAAACGCAGAGTCCACTGGTGGACTGAGGAGATCGCTAGCCAGCGCCGGTTGTGCGACGTCAGTCGTCGCGCATACCAACGGTATCGACGTCGAAGAACGCACCGGGACCCCGATGAGGAGGACCGACTGTACGAGGTGTACAGGATGGCCATAAGGGCCCTGCGCGTGGCTATCGGGGAGGCGAAGGAGGCTGCTTGGAACGACCTACTAACTTCGCTCGACTGTGATCCGTGGGGGCGGCCCTACAGGCTGGCGCGCAATGTGCTCCGCCCTTGGGCCCCCCCCGCAACCAGCACCCTGCCGCCGGAGACATTGCAGCGGGTAGTCGGGGGTCTGTTTCCGGATTTTACCGGGACGGCCTTCGTCCCCCCTGTGATGACGACGATGCGGGTTGCTGATGGCGGGGAGCCTGCGGACGTTTCGCAGGCGGAGTTTGAATCGGCTGTGCAGAGGATGCGGGCGAAGCGCACGGCTCCCGGTCCCGATGGGATCTCGTCCCGAGCGTGGGCGCTCGCCTTGACGGGCGATGGTTTGGGGCCTGCTCTCCGAAGGCTGTTCAGCCGGTGCCTCCGTGAGGGCAGGTTCCCAGAGCCATGGAGGACTGGTCGGCTCGTCCTTATTCCTAAGGAGGGTCGGCCACGTGACGAACCGAACGGGTACCGCCCAATCGTCGTGCTGGACGAGGCCGGTAAGCTCTTCGAGCGCGTCATCGCTAATCGCCTTGTCCAGCACCTGGAAAACGTTGGGCCTGATTTGGCTCCTAACCAATACGGTTTCCGGAGGGGTCGCTCGACCGTGGACGCGGTCTTGCGTGTCCGCCATCTCTCCGATTGTGCGTGCTCCGAGGGGGGCGTGTTGTTGGCTGTGTCGATTGACATCGCCAACGCCTTCAACACGATCCCCTGGAGCACGATCGTGGAATCACTTCGGTTTCACCGCATCCCCAATAGTCTCCGCACCCTGATAGAGGACTACCTCTCAGGGCGGAGCGTGATTTTCCCCGAGAGAAGAGGATGGGGACGAAAAACGGTGTCGTGCGGGGTCCCACAGGGGTCGGTATTGGGACCACTCCTGTGGGACATCGGTTTCGACTGGGTCCTCCGCGGTGCTGGCCTGCGTGGCGTCGACGTGGTGTGCTATGCCGACGACACGTTGGTGACGGCTCGCGGAGCTGACTACAGGACCGCAGCGATCCTTGCAACGGCGGCGGTCTCCACCGTCGTTAGCCGCATTCGGAGACTAGGCCTTGAGGTGGCCCTCCACAAGTCTGAGGCCGTATGCTTTCACCCGGTTCGGAGAGGACCCCCTCCGGGCGCGACGCTCATAGTCGGTGGAGTATCGATCGCTGTCCAGCCGAAGCTCAAATATTTGGGCATCGTGCTGGACAGTCGATGGCGCTTCGACCACCATTTTGGTGAGTTGATTCCGAGGCTACTGGGCATGGCAGGTGCGTTAGTCCGTCTTCTGCCCAACGTTGGTGGTTGCAGCGTCGGTGTCCGACGCCTGTACCTGGGGGTCGTGCGCAGTATGGCCTTGTATGGCGCTCCCGTGTGGTCGCCCACACTCTCCGCACGCAATGCGGCGCTGCTGCTCCGAGCTCAGCGGGCGCTCGCGGTGAGGGTCATCAGGGGGTACCGTACGATCTCCCGAGAGGTCGCCTGCGCCCTCGCTGGTTCCCTTCCTTGGGATCTCGAGGCCGAGGTATTGGCTACGGTATACCGGCGCAGGACACAGTCCCTGGGTCGGGGACGGATACCCGGCCTGTCGGCTGTCAGTCGGTGGAGGCGTGCTGCGCGTCATCTGGCGTACGCTAAATGGAGGGAGCGGTTGCTGGAGGAACTTCATCAAACCTCAGCCACCCGCCGGCGCACTCTCGAGGCCCTGGTGCCCGTGCTGGAGACATGGTCAGATCGGCGACACGGCGTGCTCTCCTTCCGCCTTACGCAGGTCCTCTCGGGGCATGGCTGCTTCGGGAGGTACCTGTGGAGGGTTTGCAGGAGAGAGCCACATCCGGGTTGTCACCAGTGCGGGCATCCGGATGATGACGCTCAGCACGCACTCGAAGCGTGCCCGCGTTGGGAGCACCCGCGGCGAGATCTCATCGCGGTGCTGGGGAGGGACCTCTCCTTGCGGGCTGTCATTGCCCGCATGCTAGAGGACGAGAGTTCGTGGGAGGCCATGGCCAGATTTTGCGACCTGGTCATGGCCTTCCGCGAGGCTGAGGAGCGCGAAAGGGAGTGGAATCCATCTTCGGCTCCTCAGCGAAGAAGGCGGGGTGGGCGACGCGGGCACGATGCTCCCGTTAATCTCCCGTAGGGACTGTTGGGTACTGGGTGCGGGGGCGCCCGGTGCTCTGCTGTCGGTTCCGTGGTGAGGCGGCGCAAGGTGGCTCCTATGCGCCACTCACGGTGTCTCCTGAGACGACGTCCTGCGGGATCTTCCCGGGGATTGGATCCCGTCCTATTGTCAGGATGGGTACCGGCGACGGCGAGCCTGCGGCGCGCATTGTGCGGTACCGTAGGTTTCGTGGAGTCGGAGTGGTGGAGCTCGATGGGGTTTAGTCGGTAGTCGGTTTTGCGGGGCGGGTCCTGCGTGGTAGACGCCGCGCAGCGCCTCGCGCGCCTTTCTCAAGGCGTAGTCTCCAGGTAGGAATTGGAAGAAGAGGAGGACTTTGGTCTTCCTCTTCTCCCTCTTCTTCTCTGGAGGCGCCGGAGTCCGACATAACCCGGTCTATTACCCCTCTCGACCGGGTATCCGTAAATGGATTCCCCAGCGTTAAAAAAAAAAAAAAAAAAAAGGTAGGTATCCGGCAAGATTTTCATTTTTTTACCGCCTAAAATCTCATTAAGGGTACAACTAACACTTAAAAAATGTTAATAGTCATCTACAACTTTTCGTCCGTGATCATTTTAATGTTGCCATGTTAAGAAACAGTAACACTCGGAGCCTGCCGATTTTTATTTTTTAGAATGTTCGAAACTATTATTTAAATTAGAATATAATAAAAAAAGTGATAAAAAAAAATTGAAACGACTTGTGAGCTCTTTACCATACCATGATGATATGTAGCAACCTATTAGTACACCAGAAATCCTTTGCGTATAGTAAAAATACCAACATAACAACAACAACTTCATCTTCAATAAGATTCATCAACTGGACTAATTGTCTATTTATAACCAACTAATATCCCAACTACAGGTTATTGGCATATATAGTTCGATTAATGTACTGTCCTTCGCATCCCGCATCCAATTCATACTCACTTGTTCATTCAGAACATCCCTCCAATGATCTTTTTTTTTTGGGGTATTTTATGACCTAGTAACTAAGACCTTTAGGTCATGTCTTAATTTAATTTCTCCAATGATCAGGAAGGCAAGGAAAGAATAGAGACGCTGGATTGCATAGATCCTTACACTTGTGTTGAATATTTCGGACACGATAAGTTAAATGAGTGGTGCTTCAAGCTCAAGAAATTCAAGCTTTGCCATTTTTACAGAATTACGTAGGACGAATAGAGCCCATCGGGGAAAATCGTGCACTACAGAACTTTAACAAAGGCGACCCGCTGGTGTATAGGGTGCATTTTCCGGTTACATCCCCATTGCCGAGACTAACGGAACTCGTTGTTAACGGAAATGTGCTCTGCTATGGGCAAGGAGGTAAGTTTTGTAAAAACCGTCCTTCTTCGTAGCTTCCCTACATTTTCCGCTAGGGGGGGGCGCGAGAAGAATTCGAAGAAGGAAGGAGTATTTACGCGATCGAGAAGCTAAAAAATATGCACAAAACACACTGGCCTAAAAGATGTGTTTTTATATGTATATGTATATATTTATGTATATGTATTTATTTAAGTACAAGTATTTTTATCTATAAAAATTATGTATCTTATATATACACATAATAATATGTTTAAGTAATATCACCTTCACACTACACCTACCAAGGTTCATCTCTGCACTCCCCTAAGGTAGACTGTAGGTAGTAAGGTAGACTTAGAGAATGCCTATGGCATTAAGTCCGCCTTTATACTTTCTAGTATATGAAGTTATAAATAAAAATATAAAAAAAAAAAAACGAATGACTTTCTTGGTACAACAACGCTTAATGCATTACATGGCTTAATAATTAGATTGACTCGGTGATGGGGTCGATTCCCACATCGGCCTAACATTGTGTGATGAACATTTTTGTTTGTTCTTTGTCTGGGTGCTTATGTATATATTTAGATATATATGACTATGTTTATCAGCGTCTGGTCCCCATTATACAGAAAATCCTAAATTAGGGCCGGATCACGGATGATTAGCTTGATTTGTTCCCAGTTATTATATTATTATTATTAATGAAATGGCGACAGGTCTCTGCAACAGCATGCGATCGTAGAATGCCCCTTCAGCTCAAGGGTAAAATTTACAAAACGATCATTAGACCTGTCGTGCTGTATGGATCTGAGTGTTGGGCGACGAAAGTTAAGCATGAAAGAGGAGTGCATGCGGCAGAGATGCGAATGTTGAGATGGATGTGTGGAGTGACAAGAATGGATAAGATAAAGAATGAGTATATCAGAGGAAGTTTGAAAGTGGCCCCGGTAAACAACAAATTAAGGAGCAGACGGTTAGCGTGGTATGGACATGTGATGCATAGAGAGAAGATGCATGTGACTAGGAGATGTATGGAAATGGTAGTGCAAGGTAGAGGGGGAAGAGGTCGACCGAAGAAGACATGGATGGAGTGTGTGAATGACGATATGAGAGAGAGAGGAGTGAGTGTTGAGATGACGGCTGATAGAAGAGAATGGAAGAGAAAAATTAGCTGTGCCGACCCCACATAGTGGGATAAGGTGGAGAAAAAGAGAAGAGAATAAAAGGCTAGTGCGTTCCAGTTCGAAGATTGAGATAGCCGCTATACCGTATAATTGAAATTTAGACCTCACGTGTCATGTTGGGTGGCGGCATATAAATTCAGATAAACGCTCCACCCGTATACGCTAGAAAAACATAAAAACCACAATTAATTGACACACGTGTACCGGATAATAATAAGTACATACATAGATTGACGCCGTCAAAGAAGTCGTCCCTAATTTGGCTCCCCGAGCGTTTAAGCGTGCCAATGTGAGCAAAAGACGGAGTACATTGACCCAATGTGTTGACGATTCTTAGTCATGAGGAAGTAACAGGAAAGGAGGCGATTCGGAATTAAAATAACCTTTCCTGAGAGGTATTAACTAAATAATTCGTGAGGTATCTCCACAGTTTTTTTTAATTATTATTTTTATTGCCATTGTAGGCAGACGAGCATACGGCCCTCCTGATGGTGATTGGTTACCGTTGTCCATGGACTTCAGCAATGCCAGGGGCAGAGCCAAGCTGCTGTCTACCGTTTTGTAGTGATGTAGTAAAATTGAGAGATAATTCGAATACTTTAGATTTACGCTCTTAGATAACGTAATATGTTATTGTTACTGTAGTATCAAATTTCGATCGATTCGCTGTCAACTGTAGAAGCGCACAAACTAAGCTGCGTCACTAGAGAATTCAGTATCAAAATAAAATTTACCCTACTTCTCCGCGTATATTCCCCGGGCTGATTGATTTATTTAACTAATTTAACTATTCGCGTACTAAAACATGTTGATATTAGAGCGAAAAAAAAAACAATTTACCGAAGCAAAGACTCGTTTCATTAGAAAAACATAATCTCAATTGTACTTTAAAAATTAAGTTTTTTTTTAATGGGATTTTATGACCTGGTAATTAAGTATGTCTTATTTTAATTTATATTCTTATTTTTATGAAATATGATTTTATAGAGTGAAATGAAATGAAGATAATTAATTTGAGACATTAATTAATTAATAATTATTTAACGGCCGTCTGGTGTAGTGGTAAGTGACATGGTCACTACACAAGGGGGTTGCGGGTTCGAATCCCGCCAACGGAAGATATTTGTATGATAAATATAAATGTCTTTTCCAGGGTTATGGATGTATATTAAAATATATGTATGTGTATAATAAAAATCTTACATTTATTTCCGTTATCTGGTACCTGTAACACAAGTTCTTTA
Organism: Bombyx mandarina; assembly: GCF_030267445.1. Lineage (NCBI taxonomy): Eukaryota > Metazoa > Arthropoda > Insecta > Lepidoptera > Bombycidae > Bombyx > Bombyx mandarina. The sequence goes on along the minus strand of NC_143222.1, from coordinate 8,870,309 downwards.
CGAACTTATCACGGGACCAATTAAACGTGGCGTGATTGTTAGTATATATTTATATTTAAAAAAAATAAACTGGGATGAAATTAAATGAAATGAGATGAGATGATATGATATGAGATGAAATATGGTCTCAGTAAAATGGTGGTCATTTACCAAGATTTTTTCAGTGGATTTTTTGGAGGATCCCGAGAAGTTACGTCCAACGGCTTTGTTTCATTTTCCCACATGTGTGCACATTCACAGATATTAAACAGTCAATAAACCACCGTTATTACACATTTTAACCTGAAGAAACACTAAATAGACAAAATAAAATAAATCACACAAATTCACTCCTCGCGTTCCCGCCAAAAAGTCCAAAAATTTTGTGTTAAAGTCTATGTTTTACACAGATTAGCATTAAACAAAACGTTGCAGAGACTCCAAGGCCGAATGTTTACATCACAACGATCACCCTCAGCCACGTGCTGTACATAAAATCTACGTCATCGAATATTTACAACCAATTGAACATCCAGCCAGCTCAAGATCCCGCCCTACAACTAGTAGGGAACTACGGCAATAATGGTCAATTGTTCACTTTCAATGACATCGATAATAAAGTTACTTGGAGTACAAGTAAGTATTTAATACAACACATAATGAAAATATATAAAAAGCGTTGCTTTTGTCGGAGATATGTAGTCTCAAATGATATTTCAATCTAAACAAGTAATAAACAAGTTTCTTAACGTACATAATAAATCTTATTTGCTTCAAACCTCTTTGCGAGGCAAAAGAAAGATGCAATTTGCTTACTAGTAGAGCGTCTTGTGAGCCGGCATGTATTATCTATGCCCGTACGGGTAGGTACCTACCACCATCCTGCCTATTTCTGCCGTGAAACAGTAACAACAAAATAGTTCAATTTGAATGGGGGAGGGGTGGGGGGTGGTTGTTGTACTGTAAAAGTGAGACTTCAACTCATGTCTCATATCATTTATGACTCATGTCTCATGGTATTGGTAGATGGCGGCATTTACGTCGTTGATGTTTAGGTGCTCCGGTAACCACTTAACACCAGCTGGACCGTGAACTCATCCACCCACATAAGCAGTAAAATAAATCTAATTTCCGACTTCATATCATGTAGGGCGTACATAGCAGAAGTTAGTTAGTGTCTTATGATATGAATCTCGAAATCATAAGACATTAATTTCTACCCGCGGCTGCGCCTGTTTTAAAAATAACTTTCCGAAGATTGAATCCGTTTGATGGATTACGCTTAATTGCTTTGATTGCTCAATTGCTCAAGCCATTGCTTTCTTTGGGTGTGAAAGAAGGACGAAATCAAGAATTTAGTTAAGTTAATAAAACACGGTTTCCCGTGGAAATGATGTGTTTTTTCGAGATAAAAGGTTTATGTCATTCTCCTGACCTAATACTATAATTAAAAAAAAAACCTCAATTTCTTGCTAAGTTTTGAGTGCTTAGTCTGAAAGAAGGACAAACACACACACTCCGGGCAGCCGTTATTTGATTTATGATTAAGTATTAGTTGGCCTTACTGACTATACTAACAATTTCTATTTTAGTGGAAAACGATTATAAAAATATTTGATTGCAGACAATAACAAAGTACACGATTCCGTAAATAATATACATCAGGAATACATGGAAAAGCCGCCCGTGGAACAACCCAACGCCCAACCCGTAAATGACTACTACACGTATTACCACAGCGAACCTACTTCGCCAGTAACGAGACCCCAAACACAAATGTCTTTCTCGAGCCCTTCCAAGCCGGCTATCCAGCAATCGAACGTTCCACAGCAACAGCAGACGCAGCCACAAATCATTTTCCAACCCCAAACTCCGCCACAACCACAACCTCTACCACAACCGCAACCGCAACCACAACCACAGCCGCAACCAGCCCCAGTACCGATACAGGCGCAACCGGATCCACAAATAATACCGTAAGACTTTTCTTTATTAGATTACGCTGACAATCGATCAACCCGCGCTAACCTATACGTCTGTCATCGCATCAGTTCGGTTGACTGGTAGAGAATTGCCTTAGGCATTACGTCCGCCAATGAAGTGTAATAAATAAATGAATGAATAATGTCTAAACATTATTCACATTCAGGTGTGATCATTCGCGAAGATTTCCCGTTATATTGTCTTCTTCGACCGAGCCACATATAAGACAACGTCAATGCCACGAGCTACCTTAAGAAACTAGATCAAAGATCCAATTGTATTATTTTATTGAAATACGCAGGGTTAGGGTCAACCTAAATTAATAATAATTAAAAAAGGGAGCTTACATTATAGGTATGGACGCAGAATAGGTACGCCATTTTCCTTAAGGATTGGCATTAAATTGTTGGATTACAGAAATAATGAAAATTTAGTAATTCGCGTAAAGTAATTAAGAATTACGTTACAGAAAAAGAGCACAATACAAGCTTTTAATAGCTCTGAGTTGTATTTATCTGTTATGTATAAAACGAAATCTTTGAATTTTATTTTCATAAGCTTCTACGCGTCCGATTTACGTAAAAAATTATACACGCATCAAAGGAAGATGGATGACAATACTTTTTTTTTATAACGTTGACCTAAAATCGTGACCAGAATTACCTTAAACAAATATTGTGTAGTGCTTTTCAGTTCGGGTTACTATTAAAGAGCATTTTTATGAATTTCAAACTTCAGTTATAATATTATAAATAATTAGAAAATCCTTCCAATAAAATTAATAAAAAACCCAAAATAACATTAGTTTTTATAATTTTTTTATTTCGAAACAGAGCTCGCGATTTTTAATTACCTATTATCCGCAGTAAGTTAATTCAATAATCTTGATGTTAGGAATTTAATTAATCGTTTTGTAAGCGGATCTTATAACAAAAATATTGAACATAAATATAAAATAATAACACGGATTATGTAGGAAATAAATCAGTGATTAATATTGAATTAAATAATAATTATTGTTTATAAAACTTACAGTATTTTAATAAAATTTGTAAGTTAATACACAAAGGGGACGCGTATTAACTTATCTAAGACTTATTGAAATGACTACAACAAATACGAAAATAATATGTTCCCTATGGCATATGCCCTGTGAAGTTCAATTTAAAGGAATATTAACTAAGTTTTATGACTAAGTTTATCGTACTCGAGAATATCCACCGTATCCCACTACACAACGTTCGAATCAATAATAGTTGAGAGCTTACTATTAAAATCAGGAATGTGTTTATCTTACAGGGTCTTGGTCATAATGTATTTATTTATTCACTGCTCGGCTGTATTGCCGTTAGCGTCACTGTTGGTATACGTCATTCCCGATCCTGCGGACAGAATGGAAAGCAGTCGACGTCGCCCAAAACACGTCATCTCGGATCCTCCCGAACCACTAACGGTGCTTTTAGGTACCTCAAGTACCGGTCATCGTTCTCGTCGAACCCGTCGCTGGCAACGAAGGGCTCGGCGAGTTAATTAACTCACAGACACAGCCCACTGAGTTTCTGGCCGGATCTTCTCAGTGGGTCGCGTTTCCGATCCGGTGGCAGATTCTGCCAAGCACGGCTTTTGCTAGGGTTCGTGTTAGCAATGTCGTCAGGTTTGAGCCCCGTGAGCTCACCTATTAGTTAAGGTTACGCTGATATAGCCTCTCAAGGCTATCAGATTAGGTAGGAAAAAAATAATTTGGTATATATAATATAGGCTTCGTTTAGATTATGTCATTGGAGTCAGTTGAGCTTTGAGTCTTCAACAACATTTTGACTCAATGTTGTAATTTTACAAGACCCTAAACTTAAATACATTTTTTGCTTATACTCGTACATATATGAGTTGCAACGGTTCGCACTTCGGATAAGCATCATTTTGATATATGTATTAAATAAATAATAATGATTCGGTTTCATAACATATCTTCCTGCGTTTCTAAGCTAGTTTTTTAAAAGTTTATCCTTAGTTAATTGACCTTCAGCCTTCGGTGTCTAAATAAAGATCTCTTTCAAATTATGCAATTAAAATATTGTTTAAATCTATTGATTCGCGTTTCGATGAAACTTATTAGGATTTGTTGTGAGAATGTCATAAGTTGGTCAGTAGGTTGGTTGGTTATTTTATTACGCCATATTATAAGTCTTTCGAATTTTAAGGAAAACATAATTACGGCAGTAACCTTCGAACTGCGTTTTGTTCAACCAATATGTTTGTTAATTGTAAAATAAAAAAAAAATGTATAACTCATCTGTTTGTTGTCACCGTTTTATATCGTACTAGCTGTAGGTACCCGTCCGCTTCGCTGGGCATTTAAAATTAACATTATTATTTGTCACCCCTACAAAGATTTTCATCATTAACGCCCCTGCAACTGGTGTAGGGAGTCCAACACTCATATACATATTAGCCGATCTATGTACATGTATTATCGACATGGATACCAAGTTTCAAGTAAATCGGATGCATGGTTCAGTGGTTGTAACGGAACATCCGTAAAAACCACTGTTTATATATTAGTATAGATTAACATGCTACTTAAAGCGAACAATTATTGTTTTTTAGGTCCACACCTTCACGGTTGCCCGTTGTTAACTCAGGCTCCACGGCAGTCGAATGCGGTGTAATAGCAGGTGGAAACGAAAGAGTACCATTGATTTACAACGGCCAGTCCTACGAGAGAGGTGACTGGCCGTGGCTCGTGGCCGTCTACAGAAGGAAAGAAGGAAGCTTAACTTTTATCTGTGCTGGGACTTTGGTATCTGATCGTCACGTCGTCACGGGTATGTTAAACATAAATATGATATTGGGCATAATGGTTTTAATTCTTCTTTCAACGTCGCAAACAAAAAAAAAGCCCGCTGAGTTTGTTTCGCCGGTTCTTCTCAGGACTGTGGCTTTTTTTGGAACCGGTGGTAGAGTTAACATTGTTATTTATATTTTGACATTCAACAAGTGTGTCATACTGACATCTAAGTTGAAATAAATGATTTTGAATTTGCATCGCAACAGAACCGCAACGTAGCATCCGACTCTAGAATGAACTTTCTTCAAGATTGTTTCTTGGATGCTATAAATTGTACGACTTCGAATGAAATTGCAAATAAATCTTCAGCGACAGGCACTTCGCTGTACTCCTGGCATTGCGTACGTTATTCTGCCTTCAAACGAAAAAAATAAATAAATAAATTGACCGAACTAGTGACGAGAAAATTAAGTAGAAAATTAAGTCGTTTTTAAGAATCAAATGTAGAAACATTTCCTGTCACTTTAATTGTGTATATAAGTTATTGTTTTATATATATTTATTTATATGTATTTTTCATTTTATATTAGATATATTACACATTTATTTGTGTCATAATGGTTGTGTATTTTTTTTAAACCTTAGTTTAACAGTCATGCTTCAATACCTTTTATATTGTACACTTATCCCCTCTTATACATCGTATTTCTCTCTGCTAATGGCTCTCTCTTGCTGGAAGAAAACTCATGAATGAGTTAAACTCGCCTTTGTACCTTGTATTTAGACATTCTTTTAAATCTGTTTTTATTGTATTTTCTTTTTTGGGTACAATAAGTATAAATAAATAAATAAATAAATAAATAGAAAGTCAGAAGAAATAAAGATAGAAAGAAATAGAGTCGCGGCAAAGCGTTGCCGAGAATACGAGCTGATAGTTCTCTGGATGACAAAATTCATTTTTAAACGTTAAAGAGATATTTATTGACAATTAAAACAAGTTTATGATGTGAATTAATAATTTTCAGCTGCCCATTGCATGCATCAGAAGAACAAAATATCGACGCTCAAGGATATTGTTGTAAAAGTGGGCGTTTACAATTTGGAAGATTGGGGAGATGACGTCAGCGTTACGAGAACGTTGGTGGCTGCGGAAATACATAAAAGTTACAATGCATCTACTCTTGAAAGTAAGAATTCGAATTGTAATAACGTAATTTAAAAGGTGTTTTATATTATAAAGGGGCTTGAATTTTTTATTTTTAATTTTGATAAGTCAAGTCGGTTTCTTAAGTTTGATTAGGTATTTATTATTCGCCTAAGTTGAGCCGAAAAGCTTGCTAGTCTTTAAACCCTGATGTGGTATATATCCCTGTACTAATCCTGAAAGATTGTCTTTCTCATGAGCGTTAGCGAACAATGTAAGAGCTGTAACATCCAGTATGCTCAGACTATCTTAATTGACATATCTTCTAGCCTTATCTAGAAATCACTGATCATTAATTAAAACATGATAACTAATGATGAGGTTAATCCAAAAACAGCAATAAACTATTTGTCTTCTTATTTCCGACTCCCTTAAATGTATATGGCCTAATGGCGAATGGTCATCATGGCTCATGGACATCACCATTGCCAGAAGCGCGGCCTACTGCTAACTGATTTCTACTCGTTGTGGCACGAGTGCGTACCTCCTAACTATGTCTGTGGCAAACTACTCATTATAGATAATATACTCAGTATTTTTCAAAAAAAATCCAGTTTCAATGTTAGAGCTGTCATATTATAGACAGTTGTATACATTCAATAAACAAAATTCTCCAATTATTACCAAGAACAAGACCTGGCTGTGTAGACTAAAGTCCTTTGCCTTTCTCATTAGGGATAAACTAATATCATCATCATTCAACAAACAATTGAAGCTTCGAACCTAATTCACGGATAGCGGCATCATAAAACGTGCTATAACAAACAAGTAAATTTAATACCTACCACACTGTTATGAGAATATTTTTTCTGTATTGTTTTTCAGATGACGTACTAGTCGTTACCTTTGACAGGAAAGTTGAGTTCAGTACATACATCAGACCGGCTTGTCTGTGGAACGGCAATGCTGATTTAAGTCGTATAGTCGGTGCTTCCGGTGTGGTGAGTATCTTTTATTTTAGCTCTATTAGCTGTGGGTAGGATTTTTTTTATTTATGAGGTTGGTTTGGTGTGGCAAGAGAAGATCGTCGCTGCGGCCAGAATATTCTCGATTGGCCATTGCGTACCGGAAAACACAGCGTGGGTAGACCTCACACGAGGTGAATTTACAACTTGATAAAGGTCCCGGGAATCTGCGCAAGACCGGTAATTGTGACGAAACCTAAGTCTGTGTCCAGCAGCGGAGATCTGTGGGTTGATGATGATGATGATGACCGTTCTTACAGAAAAACTCGAACAACGTGACCCTTATGGTATGATCAGCGTCGTGGTTATTTTATAAGAATATTCTGCACTTTGCGGTAGGCAGCGGCTTGACTCTGCCCCTGGCATTGCTGAAGTCCATGGACGACGGTAACCACTCACCATCAGGTGGCCCGTATGCTCATCTGTCTACAAGGGCAATAAAAAAAAAAACTTAAGATGTTTGAACTAAAGCTACAACATGTACAGTTGCGTGGTTAACGGTAGTGACTCATATGGGAATCCCCGAATCTGAGCTGCCGATTTAAAAATATATACAAGTACTACCTACATAATGGTTAAAAACCAAATAAGCACCCTTAAATAGCCAGCCGAACTAACTATTAATTTCATATTTTGGCTTCTGTTAATACTGATCAGGCTAATAGAGAGAATGTATAAAGTTATTGTATTGTCGTCAGTAATTGATGCGTGTGGATGTTTTCAAATTAATCGAACGTCTTGAAGTCAATTGTAATGGATATTAATGATTTCGTCACGATATGGCGATATACGAATGAGGCGTCCGCTCCTGGCCTTTTCATTTTTCATTATTATTATTTTTTTTAATTGTATTTTTTGACTTGTTTTTTCGTTTATTGTAAATATTTTAACATAATATAAAAAAAAAATTGAGAAAAAACAAAAAAAAAGCCCGCTGAGTTTGTTTCGCCGGTTCTTCTCAGGACTGTGGCTTTTTTTGGAACCGGTGGTAGAGTTAACATTGTTATTTATATTTTGACATTCAACAAGTTTAGTGTGTTATGCTGACATCTAAGTTGAAATAAATGATTTTGATTTTTAATTTTGAATTTGAATACCAACAAACATACGTATATAACGAACATATATCAAGCTAATAAAAGAATATTAAAAAACGACCAGACCAACTTTGACCGTTCATTACAAAAACATTTTCTTAAATTGTTTGTTGAAGGTGAATAAGTCTAAATGGAATTTGGGTCAGTCATACAAAATTATAAATTTGTAAAGCTTGTTTGAGTTTCTTTAAATTTTTCATTATGAGAAAACATTATCAGTGTCAACAAAAGTTGGGATACGTAATTTCGGATCGATTTTTGTCTTTCTTTGTGACTTCACGAAAATGAGTGATATAGGAATATGTGTACCTAAATTATTGCTTAGAGCACCGGCCTAGATATGCAAAACTGTTATAATATCATGCTATTAATTTATATTTAATCCCGCGATTTTTTTATTGTAATATTTGAAGCTAATCACATAAAAAAAATATTGCAATGTAAATACGGATAAAACCGCTTTTTATCTGCCCCAGAAAAATCATTTTTTTAACTTAACAGATGTGACGAGAGCTTCATATTACGAGAATGCATGTAGGTACTACTATTTTATGTTTTGGAATGAAGTTCCTTATGGGACGATGCGGAGGGGTACCCTAACCGGGAAAAAACGTCCGTAACGTAAGATTTTTATTAGTAATGCACACAGTGTACGACTTAATTTTGTAATAACGTACAAAAAATAACATTTTTTATCGTTCATTGACCACGATCTCAGAGCGTTCGTTTGCGCAATACACTAACTCTTGCAAACAACCGTGAATGAAATGTACCACAATAAGTTCGCACGTTACCGAATGACCGTGGGTTGTTGCGAAACCTCCAGTTTTATTTTCTTTATTTTCGAGGTATCGAATAGAACTTAAAATTAATATCTTTATAATAAGGAACTTCGTTCCTATCCGTTGTCCCACGACATCACAAATCTTTTTTTTTAAGCTGTCTTTTGGCATTCAACAGTAGTTTCGAGAAAAACAATTACCTACCACTAAAATGCTAGTAATATGTATGTAAAGTTTATTTGCACATCCCACGCTTAGGTCGCCGGTTGGGGCAGCAGTGAACTAGGACCGAGCGGTCAAGGAGAGCCGCGAATGGTTCGGATACCAATAGTCAGCACAGCAGCATGCAGAGCGAGTAAACCGGAATTCCACAAACTTACCTCTTCCAATACTCTGTGCGCAGGTAAGATTTTTGTTGTTGTTAGATGGGTGGACAATCTAACAATCTAAGTGGCCCCTCCCACCTTGAGATTTGCGTGCCAAGACTCGACTTTATTGTTTGCTTAGTGCAAGTATTTTAACGTTCTCGATAGCGTAAAAGTTAGCTCATATTTGTATGGAATGGGATCGTTTGCGTACGTTTGCCGCTAGGGGCGCTGTTCCGATTGCATACAAAAATGGCTTAACTTTTACGCTATCGAGAACGTTAAGAAACTCGCACTAAGCATACTGTACAAGGGCTGCTCCATCCATCAAATCGAACCTCATTACAGCTTAATGACAAAAACGGACAGGGTGACGGTACCTATCTACCCGTGAGGACTCACAAGACGCCTTACCATCAGTGATTACGCAAAATAAAATTTTTGCGAGTTAGATTTTTATTGCACGATGCGATTCCTTCATCGTAGAAGTCATTCGTAAATATGTGAGATCGATACGGATGCACCCGGCATGTAGGTATCCTTTTAGACCACGGTGGCTTCAGACAATTAATATTAAAAACAAAAAAAAGAGAGTAATACATTTGTTTAGATGTTTTCTATTATCGATTATACTCATAAACTATTATTATTATTTACTGTGGTAGGGCGTTTTGTAAGATAGTGGATTTAGATACCACGATATTCTCGAAATTTTTAAGTTGGTAACTCTTGAAGTTTTTCAATCTTGTGTATAATTAGCGTAATGCGACCTTGTCATAAATCGAATCAGCTCGTGCTGAAGCAATCTATAAAAGGTGAATTGTCTCTAGTAGGAGTTTGGAGCCTGCATAATAGTCTGTCGTACTGTTTACTTCTCATTTTAACCTCCTTGAGATGTTTTGAACTCTTTGTTTAGATATGGGCAGAAGCATCCACATTCTATTGTCTATGGGCTCCATCCGCCAATAACTTTACACGATCAAATTCGTCAATCAATCATCAATTAAAAAATATATATGTATGTAATGTTGTAGCGTGGGCTCACGTTTCAATGGCAGCTGCATTTTCCTCTTCCTTTTTAAAATAGGTAACAAAAACAAACAAAACGTTACGTTTTTTGTTCACCAACGAATTAATCGCCAAGTTGTTTTTTTTTTTCGTTCCACAACTTCTATCCATTTGACGGTTTTATTAATATTGTCTAACAATTCCAAACGTTTTTTTCATTAATGGAGTGTTTTTGTTTTAATAATAATAGATACCGTAAGCATTCACCATACCAGGGCTTTTTTATTAATTTGAAAGAATGAACGACTTAGGTGTATTTCAAATTATTAACGGGACTTTCCGAGGGTTTTTTAACATGGATAAATTAAATGATCAATTCCGGTAGTAAGGCATATCCAACTTTCCCAAATGTGGGTTTTACCCTAAGTCGTATCTGATACAAGAACTTGTTGTTTGCGGTCGGTTATTTGCAATGTACAAATTCATTGGTTCCTAAAGCTATCGGTAAAAAAGATGTGCCTGATTCTTTGAATGGCTAGTTCATTATTTTCATGACACACCAACAAAAAATGAATCTGTTCGATGACTAATGACATTAACTTAGGTATCCTATCATTTTTTTTTGTTTTAGAAATTCAGATATAAAACCTTCACCTGTAGTTATTACTGTTAATTGTGCATTTTAATTGTACTGACACTAAGTCGCCCGCTGAGTTTCTCGCCGGATCTTCTCAGTGGGTCGCGTTTCCGATCCGGTGGTAGGTTTTGCGAAGCATTGCTCTTGCTAGGGCCAGTGTTAGCAATAGCTCTGGTTTGAGCCCCGAGAGCTCACCTACACGCTAGGGTAACGCTGATACAGCCTCTTAAGGCTATCAGGACAGGTACGAAAAAAAAAAGACACTAAAACAATAGTATACTGTAACGCAGCGTTCCGTTTCGCGGGGCAACAGTAGACAAAGGGGATGTGACTCAGGTCCGTGCCACAACGACCCACCCAGCACTACCCGCGGCCGCGTATCTATGGCACCGCCATGGAGTTAATAAGTACCTACAACGGCACCCCCTAGTAGTGCGTGCCAGACCATAGATTATACACTTAATATTTGCGCCAGACTCTCAAGCGGCAAACACGCGTCCCTGGTCGATACCGGGAACTGACAACCCGAGAGTCTCATGCCATTCGGGCACCCAACATTAAAATACTTAAATATGATATTATTTCTTTCCACAATATATTTGCATTTTTTTCTTCAGGTGATCGCAAAGGTTCGGGGCCTTGTAACGGCGACTCAGGCGGTGGACTTTATATATTAGATGGAGGAAGATGGCGTCTTCGAGGAGTTGTCTCGCTTTCATTACGTCCACAAAACGGAGACAATTCTTGCAATCTTAACGAATATATAGTTTTCACTGACACAGCTCAGTATCTTGGTTGGATTAGGACAGTTATTTCACAGAATTTGTATGATTAATGTACATACTACATTATTATGAATGATAATATACAAAATGTCTGAAACGCTGCGCCGACTAATTAAATAATTAATGTAAGCCATGAGGCATACTTCTTTGTGGTATTCGAGTATCGATATCACATCTGTATAGACTGCATCGACAAAACATAAATTAATTTAATTTAACATTGTCTTAATTTAATAAATAAAGAACTAGGATGAAATGTTGTTTGTTTTTTATATGAAAATACCCATATGTGGCAACAGACACCTTGAAATCGACCTACTGAACTGTCTACAAATACAAGATAGTAGGTCAGATATTCTGCGTTAGTAGACAGAGGTATCTATTGATATGTTACTAACATCTTTAATTTCACATCTTTAACATTTTATTTTATGTAATGGCGGTAGATTTTTGTAAGGATTATATTGATATAACTTCTGCCATTAAACAATCACGCATATCCAACGGAAGGATGCGATAACTGTTTACTAGTAAGTACTATTATAACACATAGCCTTAGAGGTACACATCATTCACATTGATAATGGACATAATTAAAACAAGCGGTGAGCACACAGTTTACCTATTGAGCCTGATATAGGGCAATCATAGCTCACGAACATCAGCAATGGCAGGGGCATAGTTAAGTAACTGCCTATCCTGACCTACACCTGACTGAAATAGTTTTATTTCTTACTTTCACATACGTTATGGATGTCCGAAATACACATATCAAGCCAGGATAATTATTGAGACCTTAGAACTTATATCTCAAGGTGGGTGGCGCATTTACGTCGTGGATGTCTATGGGTTCCAGTAAACACGTAACATCAGGTGGGCTGTGAGCTCGTCCACCTACCTAAGCAATAAAAATAAATAAAAATAAAATCAAAAAGCTGAATTCCAAACTTACTATGTTTTTATTTCTGATCCATTTCATAAAGATGCTCCGGCTGCACCTGAGCCCCGTATTATAGATTTTTTGTATTGCTTAAATGAATGGATGAGCTTGTCGTTAAAATTTTACTGGAGCGCATAGACATCTACAACGTAAATGCGCCACCCACCTTGAGATATAAGTTCTAAGGTCACAGTATAGTTACAACGGCTGCCCCACCCTTTAAACCGAAACGCATTACTGCTTCACGGCGGAAATACACAGAGCGGTGGTACCTACCCGCGCGGACTCACAAGAGGTTCGATTTGATTCCGACTTATAGCAGGAATGTAAATTCGAAGTCATGTTGTAAATTGTTTTATTCGCACTTAATATGATAGTGACACAGAAACTTTTAAAAGATTGAAAATTAGAACAACACGGTTTTATATGGTCTTCGGATTGTAGTTAAGATTTTTAAAACAAATGAATAATTTACAATGGATTGGATGCTTAGTTAACGTTGATACTATAATGACAAAAGGGGTTATCCTACGATTACCGACATAAAAATCATCAAAATTAAGTAATATTGTTTAGAGATGTTACATTTTACTTTGCCTGTCTTATTGATTATTAATTTGTTCAAATGTTCAAACGAAATAAAATGTTCAATCAAAAAAAAAGTTGTGCATATTATGTTTCGTTCCCTTTGCTTACAAAATGGAGAAATAAAAAATATTGTAATTTCGGTTTTTACTTCAAATTATGTAAACAATAAATAAACAACGAAATTAAATTCTAAAAACCAAAAGATTAAAAGAGAAATAGTCATATCACAGACACTAAAACAATTTAAATGTCTTGGAAGAAATTAAATTGTCAACCACATGATTTACAGTTATTGGCTACGCTTTCGGGTGGTCAAAGTTTCAGGTAAATAATGTGAAAAATACATTATGCGAATTTAGCACTCACTAACCGGCGCTATCTAGGCGGGCTCCGGATAGCCTGCTGACCGAGAGGGCTGGTGGTCGTGGCGCCGAAGACCGCCGGTTCGGCGTCCCGAGGGGCAGGGTGATGGGAGAAATGTGCTCCGCACTAAACGCTTCACGTTCCCCCCTTTGCCTTTTCATGAGTTCTGTGTCATGTGAGGTTTGGACGTTGGTTGTTGAGTGACAGGAGGTTTTAGTTGGTTCGACTCCGACATGCTCCACCCACCATCCCCAGTGCAGGACGGAAGTCGACGATTTCCTCCTGACCAAAAAAAAAAGAGCGAATTTAGCAAGTCTGCTGCTATTTCTTGAAAATTGATAATTAAATATCTTAACTACTCTAGCCCTAGCTCTCTACACTTTTCCGAATCTTAATCATTCTTGAATGTGTATCCCAAATGCTTCATATGGACGCTGAATACAATGACCACTGCCTGTCTGGCGGGCTATATGCTCGTCTACCACCAATGGCAAAATAATCTCCCTCATCGATACCATCCCTCTGCACTCATTTGGGATACCGCCCACTGCAGATTTTATTAAGTCTTATACAGCGTTATAATCGGACCAGTGGACAAATTGGATGATGATAAAAAGCGAAACTAATGCTTTATGCAATAAAATAAATCAGGACGATATACCTTTAGGTTAGGAAATTACAAAAAAAACCAGCCGGGTCATAGGAAGTTTTTGTTTTTCATTTAATGGTGATGTTGAAAGTTGGTTACTATCTAAACATGAACTTTCTCTTCATCATTATCTTCTCCAGATCCCTACACAATTTTTGCTAATCTGTTAATTTTTTTTAAAATTTATGTTAATTTGTTTAGATGGACCCACAACACAGAGACAGATGAATGGACAGGCATATTCTCAAAAACAGTTTGGAAACTCAAACAGGGTGACAACTGTTTGTTATACCAAGTGCTGGGTAGTATATTGAACTTTCCAGAAAACAATGGCAGTAATAACAAAAAAACAAATTTCAAAAAGTTGTTAGAAAATTACCTGAGGTTAGATTATGATCTCAAAGAATTATATAAAGATTGGTCAAATAAAGATGAGTTATTCAAATCAGCTGGCCAACAGTTCTATGGAGTAAGGATGCTTAGACAAGAACCAGTTGAAAATCTATTCTCATTTATTTGTAGCCAAAATAATCATATTTCAAGGTAAGTAATGGATGATCTGTATGTATGTATTTCGACAATTGAAAAGAATAAGTTATTTTTTATATAATTAAAACTACATTTCTGTTTATAATTTTCATTTTATTATTTCCGGACTCTTTGTAAATACTTTGCACAAAAGTGCAATTAATCATCTGCTACCATGAAAACTGTAAAGTATTTGCAATATTAAATATATTAAACATAGTTTTCATATTATCTGTACCTTTTGGAAGCCAGAGAAAATACTAAATTGGTTGCTTAATTGCTATTAATTTGGCTCTTCTTTAGATGGTTAATTTTTCAAAATGGTCTTGTAATTCTTATTTAACTGTTTAATATGAAATTTGTTGGTTATAAACCTTTAGCTCTTGTACGATTATGTACGATAATTCAATAATTTTGTTTAAATAAAATAGTGATTTTTACTTAATCGTTTTAGGATATCGAGTATGGTGGAAAAGCTGTGCACAAATTATGGTGAAGAAATCTGTAAGCATGAAAATACTGTGCATTACTCCTTCCCTGATATTGAGAAATTGGAGTGCCCAAAAGTAATTGCTCGAAACTAAGTTCTCAGAAACTAATGATAAAACTGGTGGTAGGACCTCTTGAGAGTCCGCGCGGGTAGGTACCACCACCTTGCCTATTTCTGCCGTGAAGCAGTAATGCGTTTCGGTTTGAAGGGTGGGGCAGCCGTTGTGACTATACTTGAGACCTTAGAACTTATATCTCAAGGTGGGTGGCGCATTTACGTTGTAGGTGGCTATGGGCCCTAGTAACCACTTAACACCAGGCGGTCTGTGAGCTCGTCCACCCACTTAAGCAATAAAAAAAAACTAACTTTGTTTGTTTCTTACTAAATGAGTTATTTTAAAATAATAATAATATGATGTGATCGTGTTATTAGAGTCTGGCAGCACCTTGCTTTCGATATTGTGAGATCTATTATTATTGTTGTCTCCTTTCAGCACAACAAATGATTCCTTTGCAATAAAAATAAGATGATGGAAACAAATATAAAAACTAAATTTAAATTAAACTAAGCTAAATCGGTAATTATGTGAGTCGTCTATTATCAAAGGTGGCAATCTGTGCATTTGGACAAAAAATGTTATTGATATGTCAATACAGATTGATTTGAATATAATCGTCTCCTTCAAAGAATACGGTTCAAAACCTGCATTAAATAAAGGTTAATACTTAACCTGTTATTTATCTAAGATGTCGTTCAGAAGAGTTTTGTGACTGCCAATGGAATACAAAGTCAATAATTCGTTTTTCTGATTTACCAATAATTGTCCAAAAGTCACATTGCCGGCTTTGATAATAGTCGACTCATGTGAAATAACTAAAAAAAAGTACAGCACAAAATATTATTTCAGGTTGAAACACAACTAAGAAACCTAGGGTTTGGATACAGAGCGAAATTCATACAAAAATCAGCCTCACAAATAGTTGAATGGGGTGGTGCAAAATGGTTTGACGGTCTTCAAAACATGAAATACAAAGACGTTAAATGTGAACTTATGAAATTACATGGAATCGGACCTAAAGTGAGAAACATATATTTCTGGTCTAGATCTCTCTGTCAGACATATTTATTTTTAAGTAGAAATACTAGAGTGTAGTTAGATGGGCTGAAGGTTATGTATGACCCCTGATATTGGATCTGGAGCGCCTTGGGCAGAACTTGATTGAAGTGCTATTTACGTTGAAGTAATACTTCACTATTGTTCAAACTGGATTACTGAATTTCACTTCGACAAAGCGGCACGACAAGAGAAGCCTCTTATCGTGGCTGCCGGTAATCCATTGTCGGACATTTCCGATTCTGCGAACAGAATGGAAAGCAGTCGACGTCGCCCAAAACACGTCATTTCGGATCCTCCCGATCCGCTAACGGTGCTTTTAGGTACTTCAAGCACTGACGAAGAAGGGCTCGACGAGTAAATTAACCCACAGACACAGTCCACTGAGTTTCTCGCCGGATCTTCTCAGTGGGTCGCATTTCCAATCCGGTGGTAGAGTCTGCGAATCACTGCTCTTGCTAGGGCCAGTGCTAGCAACGTCGTCAAGTTTGAGCCCCATGAGCTCACCTACTAATTAAGGTTACGCTGAAATAGCCTCTCAAGGCTCTCAGCTTAGGTAGGATAAAAAAAACTGAAATTATGAAATAGATTACGCAATAAAATACCAGATACACCGAAGTGAGACTGATCTATTTAAGCTCTAATATGGCTTAGAAAGATACTTAGATATGATAAGGATACCCTGATACTCAGGACCTATGGCAGAGCAACAAGTACAAGTAACAACTTAAGACAACTGGCTTATCTACAACCGCATCTGCTAAAAAGCCTGGAACATTCATTCCTCTTCGGTTTCTTCTTTTTCTCTACTTAGATAAACCGAATAAAACATTTAAAACTAATCAAATCAAAAAAAAATATGTTCAATAATTCTACAATTAGTAGCATTGATCATAAGCATGTGAAAAATAAACTTTTAACTTGACTCTCATTTAATGGTGGAAGGACTATTGTGAGTCCGCACGGGTAGGTACCACCACCCTGCCTCGTTCTGCCGCGAAGCAGTAATGCGTTTCGGTTTGAAGGGTGGGGCAGCCGTTGTAACTATACTGAGACCTTAGAACTTATATCTCAAGATGTTTGGCGCATTTACATTGTGGATGTCTATGGGCTCCAGTAACCACTTAACACCATGTAGGCTGCGAGCTCGTCCACCCATCTAAGCAATAAAAAAAACAATAATAAAAAAAAACCACAAAGGTACTTATTAAAATATATTCATTGTATCAGGTCGCGGACTGCATTTGTCTTATGTCACTAAATCATCTAGAAGCACTGCCAGTGGACACGCATGTTTATCAGATAGCAGCCCAGAACTATTTACCACATTTACGCGGAAAGAAGAATGTAACAGAAAAGATGTACACAGAAATCGGAGATCATTTTAGAACGCTCTATGGTGATATGGCTGGGTGGGCTCACACTGTGAGTATCTAAACAAGTTTCTTTTTTTTTTCAATACCATTGATGGCATTACTAAAAGGTCGATGAATGGTTTTTATTACTGTATATTGATCAGCCAAGTAAGCGGTAGGCAGCGGCTTCACTGTACTCCTGGAATTGCTGAAGTCTATGGGCGACGGTAACCACTCACCATTAGGTGGGTCGTATGCTCGTCTGCCTACAAAGGCAATAAAAAAAAGTACTAAACAATGGAGCCATTAACAGAATAGCTCACAGGATAATATACATTTTTTTGATTGAGAAGTTGACAATGTTGTAACATCTGATATTAAATATATATATAAATATAGCAGAGACGAAAAAGCGAAGAAAATAGCTGGACATTACTTGTTGGGTTCTTCTGAAGTTTAACTAAATTTGTAGCCTTTTAAAGCAGTACCATTTAGTGTCGATGATAATAGATCAAAGTAGTGTAGAAATCCAGTAACCAATAAACAGAATAGAACAATAGAATAAACTAAATAGTTATTTGTATAAAGGCTTCATTAAGTTCTTTATTTATAAAACTACTTAATAAAAACCATTCACTATATTTATGGAATATTACTTTTGAAATCCTTTAATAAAATCAAAGAATTTTTACAGTTCTCCTACCTGTTAATTCTGGCCCCAAATTATTAACATCACGTGCGTTCGGCCGAGTTTAATTAAACTCGTGCGTAAAAAAGAAAACATGTCAGATTTCGCTATTGTTATTATTATTAATAAATAAATATTTACTAACAATCACGCCACGTTAACTGGTCCCGTGATAAGTTCGTAAAGAACTTGTGTTACAGG
Source organism: Bombyx mandarina (assembly GCF_030267445.1). Taxonomy (NCBI): domain Eukaryota; kingdom Metazoa; phylum Arthropoda; class Insecta; order Lepidoptera; family Bombycidae; genus Bombyx; species Bombyx mandarina. Next base: position 8,851,800 of record NC_143222.1, on the reverse strand, counting down.
TACCAGATAACGGATATAAATGTAAGATTTTTATTATACACATACATATATTTAACATACATCCATAAACCTGGAAAAGACATTTATATTTATCATACAAATATTTTCCCTTGGCGGGATTCGAACCCGCGACCCCCTTGTCACTTACCACTACACCAGACGGCCGTTATATTATTCCGTTATTGATGTTTTCAGATTTTATTCTGCTCAGATTTAAAGAAATTCCAGCTCGGTGATAATTCTCAAGTAAATGAATGTTCAAAACCGAAAAGAAAAAGAAAAAAGTAATAGTTACATTTAAGTTTAATTATAATTATGTTTTTAAATACAGAATGTTAATTCACTCTATAGAACTTTGTTTCATTTCTGTACATGATATTGTATGATGATGACTATTAAATCTCCCCGGATCTTCTCAGTGGGTCGCGATTCCGATCCGGTAGTAGATTCATTCGCGAAGCAGCTGCTTTTGTGTTGTTAGGTCACCTTCGGAGGCGCTCGGGCAGCTGTTAGCAAATACCGCCCCTCCTGGCTGAGCATTTGCTCGCCCACCTGTCCTGGTGAAACTGGAAAGGCCTCCGGGCCACCAGTAATTCTTCAATTACTCTTCAATCATCTTACTGGTGGTAGGAGCTCTTGTGAGTCCGCATGGGTAGGTACCACCGCCCCGCCTATTTCTGCCGTGAAGCAGTAATGCGTTTCGGCTTGAAGGGTGGGGCAGCCGTTGTAACTATACTGAGAACTTCGAACTTATATCTCGAGGTGTGTGGCGCATTTACGTTGTGGATGTCTATGGGTTCCAGTAACCACTTAACACCAGGTGGGCTGTGAGCTCGTCCACACATCTAGGTAATAAAAAAAAAAAAAAATAGAATGACCATTTACCATTATATGAATATTCACGTCTGTCTTCTATGCCAAAAAAGAAATTTTCGTTTAGAAGAAGAGTAGCAGATGATCTGCTATGCCAGACAACTTGATTAGAACCAAGATCTAATGTTTACTGACCTTTTTTTTTCCTACTTAAGCTGGTAGCCTTGAGAGGCTATACCAACGTAACCTAACGAGTAGGTGAGCTCCCGGTGCTCTAACCTGGAGGCGTTGCCAACACTAGCCTTAGCAAGAGCAGTGCTTCACTTCTTGATACTTGACTTGACACTTCTTGATCGGAAACGCGGCCCACTGAGAAGATCCGGCAAGAAACTCAGTGGGCTGTGTCTATGGATTAGTTCGGTGACCGGTGCTTGAGGTACCTAAAAGCACCGTTGGTGGATCGGGAGGATTTAGGGCGTATTTTCTGAAGAAACACTGCGGTCTACCAATGACATTTCTTGAAATTTATTGAAACAATATATTGTAGTTCAGTATACAAATAAGTAGTATATATTTTTTTTAATTCAAAATATTAAACAGAAATCTGACATTATTATTATATAATAAAATACAACTATTGTGTGGAAGAAGAGGATAAAGGATATAAGATAAAGTTGATGCGCGCAGCACTTGGTGATTACGTTACGCAAGCCGTTTTCCAATTACAGCACAAGAGCGCATTATGCGGCATAATTGGAAAACTACCATTAAGTAATAGTTAATTACAGAGCATAATGCGACTCAGTGACGCACAATGCCGAATTATGCTGAAGCTTAGTTGAGCATTATGCCGCATAATGCGCTCTTGTGCTGTAATTGGAAAACGGCCGCAATCTGTTATATCTATACTAATATATTTAACATTATGTGTATTCTATAATACTGAGATGTTATTACCCTTAAATGGACAATGTTGTTTTTAAACAACATACTAAACATTACAGATAAAATTGACCTTCTTTTAATTTTTTGTTAATTTTGACAACTAGTTCTTATTTCTGAACGAATTTTGAAAAATAGTATAGTAAATTCATGTCTAGATTTTTTTACTAATTTTTCCTAGACAGTCCTACATGTCTATTACACAAATATATTTATTTAAAACGTGAAACAAAAAACGTCCATTAAAGGGTTAAGGAAGATTTTTGTTTTGATTTTGTTCTTTTTTTGTTTTGTTGTTGTTGTTTGTTATTATTTTGTTAATGCGCCTACCATGCATTATCTTTGCATCACCCTATGGTCGACTGGAAGAGAATGCCCATGGCATTAAGTCCGCCTGTGTACAAGTTTTGTTTTGTGCATAAAGTATAAATAAATAAATTTAATAAATAATATATAAATCTACAGTGGTTTTTACGGATGTTCCGTTATAACTACTAGACCATGTATCCAATTGACTTGAAACTTGGTATCCATGTAAAAAATACACATGTACTTAATCGATAGGCTAATATTTATATGAGCGTTGGAATCCCTAATAATAATAATAATTACAATAAATAATAATGTTAATTTTAAATGCCCAGCGAAGCGGGAGAGTAAGGCTAGTGTATTTATATTTTTTGTCTTGCCACGATCGACCGGTTGGCCACCGCTGTGCTATGCTTGAAGAACGAAGGGGTGTGGGGGGTGGAAGCGATGCACAGACAAAACTGTTTTTAAAACCGTAAGTGAATAAATCAAAATACACTTTTCACAACACACATTTTAATTATTGTACATACAAGTAAAATATAATAATAGTTCTAAAACTAAAACCTAGATGACAACCTGGAATGGTTTAAATACGATTATTCTTTTAAAAAGATCCAATTCCTATATCACAATTTTAATACATTCAAAATGAATTTATAATATTATGACGAAAGTTTCAATAAGACATAATTAACGAAAAAATAATGCTCTATTAGCAATTCACACAGCTTATGGGGGCCGTTATGGAAAATGGATACGTTATACACTGATTCGGTGCTGCCTTAGTTACCACTGGAAGACACGTCCTTACGGATCCATCAGATCCAATAACCTTTGCATTAGACGTCTTCAAGTCTAACACTAGGAGCGGGCTTAGGGACCCCGGTAACGAATCTACCGCCGGATCGAATCGCGACCCACTGAGACGATCCGGCAATAAAACCCAGGTTAACATAACACCGACTGGAAGAGCATCTTGTATTAAAACATTTGGTACTATCCTTGCTTAGTTTTTCGTTGAGTGTCTTGTTGAAATCATTAAATATAAAATTATATTGCACGTTCTAATATATGTACCTAGAAATAATTTGTGAGATTATGTTACATTATTTTAAATCTATAAATGCTTTTACATTTAGTATCGATATACTTAAATATAATAATAGATTGTGAAAGTCATTTGTGCTCGATACGAATAATATTTGGTAGATACAAACAAAATAATCTACTGTATTTCGGAAATAAGTGGTGTTTATTATATGAAGAAAAATCACAGAATTATTTGGTCCAAAACTTTTTCAATTCCATTTACATTTGAATTTCGTTTTAAACTATGATATTGTTTTGTATCGTTCTCAACTTTTTAGATAGATCCGAGACGATAAAAAAATAGATAATTAAAAATTTACGTATCTGGCAACACTTTGATCGTGCAGGGACCCACCATATTGACACACCATAGACAATTATTGACGTTTATCACTTTGAGCTTTCGTATATTTGTGGACAGTGCTCAATCAATATCTGAAGAGCTCGAATCTCGAAGGCTAGGTCGGTGATGGCGGGCGGTGTAGCTACTAGTGTTGGCGCGAAAACGGTACTCAAATTGTGAGCGCTCATCTTATTAACCTCTGCCTGTTGGGACACCCTGGAACAAATCCTTTACATGTTGGATTGTAAGCGAGCTCGAGACGTCTGAAGTTTTGTAACTATGTACTGATAAAGACATTCCTTTGAAGAGTCGCTTGAAGTGATTAGTGTCATCACCTCCCTGTCCTAAATTGGATTTTACACACCCTGGGTTTATTCGGTTATCGGAGTCGGTAGACATCGCAATGTGAGTGCCGCCGCCCCCCTTGAGACATGAGGTCGAAACCCCAATTGTATTGTATAACGGTTGTCCCTTGAAACCGGAGCGCACGACTGCTTCGCGGCAGAAATAGGCAGGATGGTTAATTTTTTTTGTTAGAGCCCGGTCCGCGTCTAGGGACCACGCGGAGTATGCGAAACATGACGGTCTGCAGATGTAGAGAGCAAACCGCGGGCCCAAAGATGTTTAGGTAGGGCGCCGCGCGGACATGCCCCCTTAGTTCGCGTTCCCTAATCTTAACCCCGGGGTCCTACAGGGGACAGTGAAACTTAACCTAGCTTATCTATAACAGCAGTAATTACGCAAATTCACAATTCTGCCGGGGTGTTCTTTTATATTCCTTCACCGTGGAAGTCGAACACGTGAAACACACATACCTCCAGGTAACCCCGGGGTCGGGGAACTTTTTTAATTATTACCCCAAAATATTTTTGTGTAAGTTGATATTACCTCATGGCGAAGAACAAAAAAAAAAACGAAATCGCTTCTTTTTAGCATCTTTCATTTTATAGCCCCCATGATAATTTTGAAAAGAAAACAATAACTCAAAATTTAACGATTATAAAGAAGTTTCACTTCAATATACACTTTTTACTCACAATAGTTTTATTTTTACCCCCCAAAATTTCATTTTACCGCATTGAGGTAATTTACCCCGGTTCCCCAACCGCTGAGGTAAAAGCGGAAAAGGAAGTAGGAAAGGAGATCCTGACACTAGACCGGGAAAACGCTAAGAAGAAGTACAGACAGTAAAACGAAATTACAAACAGACTTGGACTAGTTACTTTTTTGTATGTATAAAACACAAACCTGTGTAAATGCTGCATCATGTACTGAAGACAGTTGAAGTGAGCAGGCGGCAGCGGCTCCAGACACTGCCTCAGCATCATTATCTGCTGCGGGATAGTCTTCGGTTCTGTAAATAATAAATATATACTTATCTATACTTAATATATAAAGCTGAAGAGTTTGTTTGTTTGAACGCGCTAATCTCAGGAACTACATATAACATTACGCTAAGACCAATATAAGCGGAGCACCGATTAAGAATGTTTCAAAATCGGGGTTATTTTTACCTTTTTAGAGCTTCCGCTGCGTGCGCTGCAGAAACGGTTAAAGTTTCGCTAAAGTAATGTATGACAGAATTGTTCCCCATTAAAAGATCTAAAAAAAAGTCCGCGACTGCATAATAATATGTCTATATGCTAAGGTTGGCTCACTATAACGTTTTTTATCCTAACCAAATTTGTTCTAAAATAAAGCATTATTTGTGAACTATTCTACGCGGAAGAAGTCGCGGGCAAAAGCTATTATATTATAAACGCGAAAACCTTTCGCCTTTGCCTGCTTCTACACTATTCTCGAGATACGTGTTTCTGTTTGAAGTGTCGGACACTACGACTGTGTATCAAGATGGGAGTGAGGTATTCGTGTTTCGGTGAGCATGAACTTCGGGAACAAATCACGGTAATACTATTCTCTGTCCCTAACACTGGACCTATCAAGAGCAGTGCTTCGCAGAATCTACCACCGGATCAGAAACGCGATCCACTGAGAAGATCCGGCGAGAAACTCAGTGGGCTGGGTCTATGGGTTAAGTTACTCGTCGAGCCCTTCGTCGCAAGCGATGGGTTCGGCGAGGACGGTGACCGGTGCTTGTGATATCTAAAAGCACTGACAGTGGATCGGAACCCGAAATAACGTGTTTTGGGCGACGTCGACTGTTTACTATTCGGTCCGCAGGATCGGTTAAGTTGGTTTAATGCCATCCAGATTCTAAAAGCACCGTTAATGGATCGGGAGGATCCTTAATGACGTGTTTAGGACAACACAGCCTTCCTTCTGTTCTAACATTCATACCACGTCGACTGCCATGTGTGTGTGTGTGTGTGTGTGCGTGTGCGTGTGCAAATGAGCAAGACGTATCAATTATTAATTATTATTATAATTGAAAATTTTGGAACATTGCAACTTTTATTTTATGCGCTGCGATCTTTATTTTGCATAATTCTCTTGATTTCTGTTACTAAGACAAGGAGTATCTAGAACACTCTGGGGAAAGATGGATCCGAAGATACTGAGAAGGAATCTATTTCTAAGAGACCTTAAAAACTGAAACATACACTAAAAACCAAAAGAAGGCAAAGTTAGGCAATCCAAGCGCCTTAGTAACAAAAATCGACATAATTACTTCAGTGCGCCGCGTAGGGCACCGGTGACCTACACTGTAGTCAACGTATTAATCGAAATTAAAAAGACCTTAAAGAAATCGTCGTGAATTTTGAAGGCGTCGTGGCCTAACGGATAAGACGTCCGGTGCATTCATGTTGAGCGATGCACCGGTGTTCGAATCTCGCAGGCGGGTACCAATTTTTCTAATGAAATACGTACTCAACAAATGTTCACGATTGATTTCAACGGTGAAGGAATAACATCGTGTAATAAAAATGAAACCCGCAAAATTATAATTTGCGTAATTACTGGTGGTAGGACCTCTTGTGAGTCCGCACGGGTAGGTACTTACCACCCTGCCTATTTCTGCCGTGAAGCAGTAATGCGTTTCGGTTTGAAGGGTGGGGCAGCCGTTGTAACTATAATTGAGACCTTAGAACTTATATCTCAAGGTGGGTGGCGCATTTACGTTGTAGATGTCTATGGGCTCCAGTAACCACTTAACACCAGGTGGGCGTGAGCTCGTCCACTCATCTAAGCAATAAAAAAAAAAATGATTAGACGTGTTATTACCACATTTTTCACATTCGATTAGTTCCCGACATTTTGGCGTGTCGCAAACGCCATTATCACAGGTGGGCCCGTCAAAATGAATAGCGCAGTTTATTGTATATAGCCGAGAAAGTTTAAAACGATTTAAAAAGAAAAAGTTTTTTTTTCTTTCAAGACCTTCATAGAGGTCTATGGATCATGAACTACTTAGTAACGATTGAGATTGCATTTCAAAACAATCAGCAAGAAATTCAGCTTTTGCTCCTTTCCAAATACATAAATTAAACATCAACATTTAAATCTGTATACATCTTAATACAGTTTGAATAATGCAAAACTTTCGTAACGCTAGCTTGTCGAAAAAAGTCTGAGTTTTTCTTCCAAAGATGTGTTTAAATATTTTTAATATCCACTCACGTATCGCCATTACGAGCTTGGGGTGGACTTCGTACGTGATCAACGGCACGGGCAATAACCGTAAATAAAGTTTCAGAGTTCCCGCTATTACGTTTATGTTGCTGTACACGCTGAGATCCGTTGCTTCACCGTCTGCAAGAAAAAGGTCATTTTTAAACCATAATTATTTTTTGTTACTTCTAAGCGTCGCTAGCATCTGCTCTTTTGAGTTAATTTTTTGAATCGATCTTCAGACATTATAATTTAAAAAAAAATACTCACCTCGATCAAAGGCCAATTTCAATGCTTCAATTTCGTCAGCGAAACCGGACACCCTGTATATGCCTTCAGAGTCCATTCCCCTTGATTCTATTTCGTTAACACACTTCGTGACAACGAACGGCATCGTACTGGAATGCGCATTCAGGAGCGTCGTCAGATCTATGCCGAAGACACCACGTAGCTTCTTTAGATCGGGGACGCAGTGATTAGGAGCGCGTTCCGAACATTTCGAATGAGCTATGAAGCCACAATCTGGAGATTTAATGAAAACATTTAATAGGTACGACATGTCCTTCTTTAAAAGAGCCTTGTGGAGAGTATTAAGCGGTAGGTAGCGGCTTGGCTCTGCCCCTGGCATTGCTGAAGTCCATGGGCGACGGTAACCACTCAACATCAGGTGGGCCGTATGCTCGTCTGCCTACAAGGGCAATAACAAAAAAAAGGGTGCGTGTACTTATGTACGCGCGTAAGAAGTTATACTTTATTTTTATTAAATATAGGTATGTTTCTTTTTTTAATAAATTTGAAGAAAAAATCGATTAAACAACATCCTCAAACACGCATATTGGACATCCCTTTTTTTACATCGTATAATTTATTTTATTTATTTATTTATTTATTTAATCAACAATGTTTCAACAGCATTTAACTAGACACAGGGTACAGAGGATGTTTTCGACCCAGCTAGCCTTATTTGCTGACGACACAACCGTTTACTACTCAAGTAGAAAAAAGTCCCTAATCGCGAGTAAGCTCTAGAGCGCAGCGTTAACCCTCGGACAGTGGTTCAGAAAATGGCGCATAGACATCAACCCAGCGAAAAGCACAGCAGTGTTATTTCAAAGGGGAAACTCACCGCTTATTTCCTCCCACATTAGGAGGAGAAATATCACCCCCCCGATCACCCTCTTCGGCCAACCTATACCCTGGGCCAGGAAGGTCAAGTACCTGGGTGTCACCCTGGATGCATCCATGACATTCCGCCCGCATATAAAAACAGTCCGCGACCGTGCCGCATTTATTCTCGGCAGACTCTATCCCATGATCTGTAAGTGGAGTAAAATGTCCCTTCGGAACAAGGTGACACTTTACAAAACTTGCATAAGGCCCGTCATGACTTATGCGAGTGTGGTGTTCACTCACGCGGCCCGCACACACATAGACACCCTCCAATCCCTACAATCCCGCTTTTGCAGGTTAGCCGTTGGAGCTCCGTGGTTCGTGAGGAACGTTGACCTACACGACGACCTAAGCCTCGAATCAGTCCAGAAATACATGAAGTCAGCGTCGGAACGGTACTTCGATAAGGCTATGCGTCATGATAATCGCCTTATCGTTGCCGCTGCTGACTACTCCCCGAATCCTGATCATGCAGGAGCCAGTCACCGTCGACGCCCTAGACACGTCCTTACGGATCCATCAGATCCAATAACCTTTGCATTAGACGTATTCAGCGCTAACACTAGGAGTAGGCTTAGGAACCCCGGTAACCGTACTCGTCGAACTCGACAAAGAGGTCGACGTGCAACCTAACCCATGCATCAGCCCGCTGAGTTTCTCGCCGGATCTTCTCAGTGGGTCGCGATTCCGATCCGGTAGTAGATTCATTCGCGAAGCAATTGCTCTTGAGTTGTTAGGTCTCCTTCGGAGGCGCTCGGACAGTTGTTAGCAAATCCCACCCCTCCTGGCTGAGCCTTTGCTCGCCCACATGTCCTGGTGAAACTGGAAAGGCCTCCGGGCCACCACTAAGCTATCAATCATAAAAAAAAAGGATGTTTTCACAAACATGAGCCAATTAAAGAAACACATTATGTTTCCAAAAAATGTTAACATGATTAATGAACACAGGTAGTCCAACTAAGGTAAAGGTAAGGCAGTTAAATAGGTAGATAAATTTTGTCGAATGATAACTTGCAGAATAAGTTTGAATCTGATTGTGTTGTGTCGATGTGTGTAAGTGCGTGTGAGTGTAATAAAGTGGTTGGTTTACATGGACGCTCGAATTGATTATGAACGTTGATTGTTAATTGTAGAACACCCAAAATACTTTAAAGATTATAATTTTTCAAATTGTAAATATTTTAAAGATTCAAACAATATCAAAACTTTAGCTTAACTCAACTTAAGCTTATGAACTGCAGCTTTGAACGTAGTTTTGGATGTTGTAAAGATATCAATATCTGAATAAAACTTATTGTAGGTCTTAGGTAATCTAATAGACATATCATTAGCCCCGTAGTTAGTGCGCTCTGACGGTATATGAAAAAGATGCGTGTGACGAGTTCTTTTACCAGGGGCATTCAAGTTGAGTATTCTATTTGGCAGTTCAACACAATCTAGCTTTCCAGAACATATATCATGAAATACAGCCATGTCTTGCATCTCACGTCTCTCAGCCAGAGTTATGAGGCTGTGTTTTTGGCATGACTCAGTGTAGCCATCAATTTTTAATTTGCTTTTGAAATTCAAATATTTGACAAATTTAATTTGGAAACGCTCAAGGGAATGCTCGCGCGTCACGTATTGTGGATTCCAAACAGTACTGCAGTATTCGAGAATACTTCTGATATAAGCATAGTAAAGCACTTTTATGCAAGGAATGTCAGTGAAATCGCGCGTTACTCTTATTATGAAACCTAAGTTTTTGTAAGCCTTATTAACTATATATTCAAAGTGACTATTAAATGTAAGTTTTGAATCAAGATAAACCCCCAAATCTTTTACAGAATAAACTTTATTCAGACTTACGTTATTTAATTTAAAATTGTAATCAATCGGATTCTTACGTCTAGTGAATTAAATATGTGCACATTTTGCAACATTGACTGTGATACGGTTAGTTATGTAATATAGTGATAGTCTGTCTAGATCTTCCTGCAGTTTAATGCAATCCTCAAATGTATTAACCTTCATATAGATTTTAGTGTCATCGGCATATAATAAAAGCTGAGCATGTCTAAAGCATAATCCGATGTCACTTATGTAAGCTATATAAAATATAAATTCGGTAATTCTCGGTACGGTTCGGAAAGTTCACCTGCGGTTATATTCAGACTCGCCAAATTACGTCGGTCGTATTGTAATGAGCGATTTAGTGGGCAACTTCATTCTGTTAATTTTGTCACGGTGCGCATCGTAAAATTTCACTCTCATCAATTTTTCATAACGCGCCTAAAGAAGTATAACTTTTTATTGCTTAGCTGTGTGGACGAGCTCACAGCCCACCTGATGTTAAGTGGTTACTGGAGCCCATAGACATCTACAACGTAAATGCGCCACACACCTTGAGATATAGTTCTAAGGTCTCAGTATAGTCACAACGGCTGCCCCACCCTTCAAACCGAAACGCATTACTGCTTCACGGCAGAAATAGGCGGGGCGGTGGTACCTACCCGTGCGGACTCACAAGAGGTCCTACCACCAGTAACTTAAAAAAAAACGAAATCGTACACTGCGGTTTCAATTTCGGAACGCCCGAACAATCTAGAGCTATAATGTCTGACATAACCCGAAGCATTGCAAGGAAGTGGCAGTGTGTAGGGCACATAACTCATAGAACAAAATTTAATGGCCGCTTTGACCAAAAAGTTCGCCGACAGATATCTTGAGATCAGTGTGCTTAATGCGAGTTTTTTAACGTTCTCGATAGCGTAAAAGTTAGCTCGTATTTGTATGGAATGGGATCGTTTGCTTACGTTTGGCGTTAGGGGCGCTGTTCAACTTTTTTTTTTTTTTTGCCCTTGTAGGCAGATGAGCATACGGCCCACCTGATGGCGAGTGGTTACCGTCGCCCATGGACTTTAGCAATGCCAGGGGCAAAGCCAAGTCGCTGCCTACCGTTTAATACTCTCCACAAGCCTCGTTTGAAGAAGGACATGTCATAGCGCTCGGGAAACACCGTGGAGCTCATTCCATAGCCGGATGGTACGTGGCAAAAAAGACCTTTGAAAACGCACTGTGGATGACCGCAGTGGCTCCAGGTAGTATGGATGAACTCTACTCCGGTGGCGGGCGGTGCGATGGTAAAAACGAGATGCCGGTATCATCTCGAACAATTCCTCAGAGCACTCCCCGTGGAACATACGGTACAAAATACAGAGGGAACCGAAGTCCCTCCGCAGACCCAGGGGTTCCAAGCGAACTGCCTACAAAAATGGGTTAACTTTTACGCTATCGAGAACGTTAAAAAGCTCGCACTAAGCACACTGAGGATCGAATGCAGCTAACTGTTATCTAACTTATGAAATCTAAACGACAGAAATAACTAAGACGGATCGATGATGACATTACATCTTCTTTATCAACAGTATTCTGTTCGTATATGTATTATTTAATTACACATGCAGTCATAAGCTGGCCCAAAATCAAGTCAAGGAGGATCAAGTTTATAATCGCTGAGACAGAATAAAACACTTTTATTAGAAATACAATGACATAAAATAAAAAATTTAAAAAAGCATTGAAATATTTTACTTACTGAAATGGAACACTATAAACATATTATGGAGGTTGCTAATATTTTTTTAAATATTAGTATGTATACACAATGTTCCCATGGACATGGTTATTTATACAATTTTTTTTTTTTTATAAATCATAGATAAGAAAGCATACAATTATGAATTATTATGGTGTTTGCATAAGTATTTAGATATGTTACAATAAATTATGAGATTCCAAGGGTGCCATGTCTTAGGTTTTTTATGTATGTTATCTGGCCAAGGTTTATTTTAGTTTTTCATTATTAATCTATACGAAACTATAGTTTTATTTATTTCATAAAAAGTAATTAAAGACGATTTTTGAATACATAATAAATATGTGCATTTTAAGAAGGAACTATTACTGCTGGCTCGAAGGCCTTTCCAGTTTCACCAGGACAGGTGGGCGAGCACGGGTTCAGCCAGGAGGGATGGGACCTCACTGAGCGCCTCCAAGGGAGACCTAACAACTTAAGAGCAATTGCTTCACAAATAAATCTACTACCTCTGAGAGAATCCAGCGAGAAACTCAGCGGGCTAATGTATGGGTTAGCTTGCAAGTCAAACTCTTTGCTGAGTTCAATGAGTACCGTTACCAATATGCTTTTACGACTGTGTAAAGGTGTGTGTGCTGTAAACTCATCTTTTGTAGAAGTTTGGACATGAATACTTTTACCACTCTTAGTATTAGGTTACTGGTGGTAGGACCTCTTGTGAGTCCGCACGGGTTGGTACCACCACCCCGCCTATTTCTGCCGTAAAGCAGTAATGCGTTTCGGTTTGAAGGGTGGGGCAGCCGTTGTAAATATACCTGAGATCTTAGAACTTATATCTCAAGGTGGGTGGCGTATTTACGTCGTAGATGTCTATGGGCTCCAATAACCACTTAACACCAGGTGGGCCGTGAGCTCGTCCACCAATCTAAGAAGAAGAAAAAAAGGGCGTATTATTAACAAATATTATGGCGAAATACATTTTTACCTTCACATTTCACTCCCTGTGCAGTGAAACCCCATAGAAAATTGGCGCAGAATTCACACCAGTTTAGCCCTTTGAACGTGTGGACACGAAAATTGTGTGATTTTGAGTATTTAATGACTAATGGATTATTTTCTATAGTGGGAGTGAGTTCGCAGATTGGCTTTATAGATGAATCAACTTCAGTGATTTTCGATTCAATTCTGTTTAATATTGGACTTGACTTGTTCGAAGCTCTGAAAATAATGAATTCAATTTTTTTATCAATAGATGTACATTAAATGGGCATAAGTACAAAGCACTGGGATATGCATTACCTAATAAGCTTTCTTTTACAATTTACAGTTTTCATAGTATAAGTAGGAATATAAGATAGCATTTTTATATATAGCACAGTAGCTCAGACTAACCTACAAGGCAAGTTCGGCCTTGGATATAATTAAGGATATACTATTTTATATCTATTATATTAAGGATATAGCATAATTAAGGAATTGGACATAATAAAGCCAAAACTTGTAAATTGTTATAGTATTTAAATCACAATATGTAACTACAAAGAATACTTACATTTCTTTTTTTTATTAATTTACAAAATAACTAGCAACATTCACTGTTGCTAGGGTCCTAAATGATAAATTCATATTTGAAATAATAAAATTGTTAAATAATCACTATTTGGATCAAGTTACAAGCTAGAGATAGTAAAAGTTTACTTACTGCTGTATTTTAGATAATGTATTTAATTTTCTTCTATTTAATGTCACATACGGGCTGTCCGTGTAATTGGCCCTTGAGTTGATCATCTCCAGTATATGATGAGCTTTTATCTCCATGTGGCAGGTAATGAGTCCATCCGCAACAAGGTCATATATAGTGTCATAACGTTTATCTTTTATGTAATGTGTCCCGTCATAGTAAAGTTTATAATGATGAACTTTGTCATTGAATCTGAAAATATGCACAGATATCAATTACAATTTTTAATAATAAGATACACCGTAAAATCTGTTTTAATTCAACAACTACCCACAAATTCAAAGATTACTACTTAGAATTTGATTGATTTTAATCTTATTATAAATTTGGACAGTGAAACAATTCACATTTTTTATAATGTAATATCACAATTACTTATTGTATAAATATATTATAATGTATTTTTTTTTAATTTAATCCATAACAAAAAAACAAATACAAAAACAAAAAAATAAAGGAATGAGGAATAAATATCTTGGTAATTTGTCTCACAATAAATTTAATCCATAACAAAAAAGCAAATTTTTTTTTGCTACCTAAGCTGAGAGCCTTGAGGGGCTACTTCAGCGTAACCCTAACGTTTGTAGGTGAGCTCACGGGGCTCAAACCTGATGACGTTGCTAACACGAACCCTAGCAAGAGCCCTGCTTCGCAGAATCTACCGCCGGATCGGAAACGCGACCCACTGAGAAGATCCGGCGAGAAACTCAGTGGGCTGTGTCTGAGAGTTAATTTACTCGTCGAGCCCTTCGTCGCAAGCGACGAGTTCGACGAGAACGGTGACCGGTGCTTGAAGTACCTAAAAGCACCGTTAGCGGATCGGGAGGATCCGAGATAACGTGTTTTGGGCGACGTCGACTGCTTTCCATTCTGTCCGCAGGATCGGGAATGTAGTTACCAGCGGCCACGATGAGAGGGTTCTCGTGTCCTGCCGCTTTATCGAAGTGGCGCATCGACGCCGACTGAAGATACTTACTGACGGACTCTAAGTCCAGGTCGTCATGGAGGTCGACGTTCCTGACGAACCACGGGGCTCCGACGGCTATCCTGCAAAAACGGGATTGAATAATTTGAAAGGATTTTAAGTGAGTGCGGGCCGCGTGAGCGAACACTACACTTGCATAGGTCATGACAAAAAAGCAAAAACAAAAACAAAAAAATAAAGGAATGAGGAATAAATATCTTGGTAATTTGTCTTACAATACATTCTTCATTCCAATATACTTTCAAAAAATATATCGGAATAGGTTCAGGTATTCTGAAGATCTTTGTAACGACATTGATAATTTTTTTATTTCCTTTTTACGTATTTCGTATAATAGATAATAGATGATAAAGTGTGTATTACCTCCAAGTTAATGTGTAAAAGTCGTTGTAGGGATTCCCTTTTCTAATCAAGAAGGCACCGTTCGGTTCATTTTCTAACAACAGTGTGGCTTCCTTATGTCCTAGAATGCCATGAAATTCTTTCCCGTAAAACTTAGGTCTATCCGGACAATGGTCACAAGGAACCCGCTTCGGCACAGGAGCTTCCATTTGAATACGATACACTGCAAATATTCCCATTTATAATGAAGATAAAAAACAAGCTTTGTGACTGAAATATTTCTAGCCACTTACACTCTGGTTTCCAAATATTTTTCAAGTTCTCCATTTTATTTTTTTAAATCAATATAATGTTTTAATCGCCGTCCGTATTTTTAAATTAATTTAATTTTGCCAAAGCATTGAAAGTTTGTAGTTGAAACTCAGAAACGTAAACAAAACTTGCCATTCGTCAACATTTCAATCATTTATCATTCGTGCTGTTTGACGTTTGTTAATGTTTGACATTGAATAGAACTAATGTTTGGTTTTTCACTAGATACAAAGAAAACCTGGACCATACAGCAAATTTGTTTGTGACAAAAATGGTTTTTGAATTAAATTAAAAGAGGTGAGATTAGACAACAACGTAGGCATTGGATGAGATAAAATTAAATAGGTTTTAAATAAAAATATGCAAAATTACTAAGAATGCTATTTTTGAATGAACCCTAGAAGTCATGTCCAGCTAAATTGGTTCGCGTAGATCCTATTACACCCCTATTACAGTTCTCCCTGATTGTCTAGTCAATTTCAGCAATTCAGTTACTTTCTCACTTATGAGTGTTGCTTGAGAAACCTGAATCAATCAAAGCGCGCAGTCGTATGGTGTATATATGTTCGTTGATTGCCGTGACTATCGCTGTTGCTAATAGGGCTTGTCCTTGTCTAGATGTTTTATTTTGTTTCAGTTCCAGTATGCTATGCACCTTCACAGCTATCAAACCATAATTATGATATGTTTGATCTTAAGTGCTAAATTAACAAAATAAAAGAATTCCCAGAGCTAAGCACTATGCATTCCCCTTAAAAAATTATCACTAAAATTCAACACTAAATTTAGTAAGCTTTACATAAAAAAATTATCGCGATATTTGGTAAAAGAGTAGGTAGTTATATATAATATATATAGATTCGGCCCTCCTGAAGGTAAGTAGTCACTGTTGCTCATGGCCATCAGAAATATCCGGGCTTACAGGCAAGTCACTGCCTACTATGTACTAATACTGTACCGCTTACGTACCAGAAATTATTCATAATAAGGTGTAATTTTATAATTGTACAGAATGCTTCACACATAGTAAGTACAAGCTTGAAATGAAACGTCACAGGCTTATTTCCAATGTAGTCATACTAAAGCACTCTTGAGTCATCGAAGTGGTTCATAAGCATTGAGCACAGCCAAACACGTCGTCTTTGGCTCTTTTCAAATTTTACCTGATCAGCATCTATGGATTATCCATCGAACCTACCAACTGCCAACTATCGCAGTCTTAAATTACGGGCGTATTTATATGCAAATTACGTTTACAACCGCAGAGCAGACATATTATTATTATTATTATTACCGAACTCCATATCAATAGCCTAATGCCATTCAAGAACATAATGACGTCGTCGTGACCTAAAGGATAACACGTCCGTTGCACCGGTGTTCGAATCCCGCAGGCGGGTACCAATTTTTCTAATGAAATACGTACTCAACAGATGTTCACGATTGACTTCCATGGTGAAGGAATAACATCGTGTAATAAAAATTATAATTTGCGTAGTTACTGGTGGTAGGACCTCTTGTGAGTCCACACGGGTAGGTACCACCACCCTGCCTATTTCTGCCGTGAAGCAGTAATGCGTTGCGATTTGAAGGGTGGGGCAGCCATTGTATAATTGAGACCTTAGAACTTATATCTCAAGGGCACATTTACGTTGTGGAAGTCTATGGGGAGCCCCATATGTACTTTGGAGTAATAATACCTACCTCTTTTTTGTTGCTACAATTTGATCAAAAGTAGTCAGCTGGCTTGAAACTAAACTTTGCGGAATTGATTATTATTATCAAACGACATTAATCCTTCATCGAGTAAGTACGCAGATAGTTAAATACTCGATACTGATTAATTTTACACAAGCAGATAATTTTTGGAAATAAAATGCTAATATTAATTTACGCATATATACGGGCTCGAAGTACCTAATTAATTGTCCGTGACCTTAATATTGAAGTTTTCGAGGAAATTTTCGACAGATTTTCAACATACCACGATACACAAAGGATTCTTATCTCTTTCAATTGATATGAGTACAAAAAGGAGGTTAGCGTCCTTAAGTATTAACATAGAGATCAAATTATTATTTGATGTTTGATTGCGTTCCAGTTGAAAAAGAATAAAAATAAAACTTGTCGAATGTAAACTGTACGCATAGATAATTAAATTTGAGGACGACATAATTATTATGGGCAATGAACAATACCATCATATTTAATAATACCTATAATAAGGTTGAAGAACACAATCTTAATTACCTACATAACTAACTACATAATACCTTCTTACTGGTGGTAGGACCTTTTGTGAGTCCGCGCGGGTGGGTACCACCACCCTGCCTATTTCTGCCGTGAAGCAGTAATGCGTTTCGGTTTGAAGGATGGGGCAGCCGTTGTAACTTACTTGAGACCTTAGAACTTATATCTCAAAGTGGGTGGCGCATTTACGTATTTACGTATTTATGTATTTAGTTGGAATAGCGCCTTTAATGGCAAGCGCAACATACAAACATCCAACTCCTTACAAATTTGAGTTGACTTTTATGTGATCGCAAAAATAAAAAACTCGCACTAAGGATACAGACTGTCAATTCATTGTTGGCCTCTCCCTATTTCTTCCACAGCTTTGAAATTCTGGCTTTTGCAATCTAATTTAAAAAAATTACATGCCCTCCGGCCGAGTTCATCTTCTCGGAAACCATTTTGTAATTATTTTGACCAATCTGATGGCCGAACCGTTGACACTTAATGCTTACCATTTTCAAATTTATGTTTGGTGAGTTTGAAAGCGCACAATGAATGCGTCTTAATTGCATCGACTATTAAAACATAACCTAAAAAAAGTTTCACTTCAAATTTTGTACGGGTAAAAATATACCGAGCCCAGCGCCCTCCTGTTGAAAAATAAACAGCTATGTAGATACCTCGAAACCATCGATAACACTTCCTAGATACATAATATTATTTAAAAAAAACATTGATTCCTGACACAGTGACACATTTTTGTGTTGGTAGATGCCATGTTTCGGTAGAAGGTTGTTTTTATTTTTCGTTTATCTTTTTTTTTTAGTTTAGACCTCTGTCTCCATGTTGGCGGCGATAAGCGAGACATGTTGGAAATGAACTGACTAAAACCCCCCCTGGCGTGTAACAAGTCGCGCCGAACCTAGAATGAGAGAGAACTCGAATATAACCCACATAATTTAAAGGTTTAGTAAAGCTAGTATAACCCCTCGAGACTACTAGCAATACGAAGGCAAAAAAAGTTAGGTGTAGGCATTTCCTTCAAAATTATTTTCCCTAATGCAGCAATGCACAAAACCCGCTTTGTGACTACGTCATAGCCTTGCCCCTAAACATATTGCTTATTTTGTTTAGCATTCATTCATTAAATAATAAATTTTCCTATTAATGACGAAGGGATTCTCGTCTGTCGGGACGGGATATTGATTCATATTCGTGACGTCTTATTAGTGTACTACAAGTAATAATTCGTAGTAAATGTTTTTTTTTTTTATATGATTGAAAGTTTACTGGTGGCCCGAAGGCCTTTCCAGTTTCACCAGGACAGGTGGGCGAGCAAAGGCTCAGCCAAGAGGGGTGGGATTTGCTAACAACTGCCCGAGCGCCTCCGAAGGAGACCTAACAACTCAAGAGCAATTGTTTCGCGAATGAATCTACTACCGGATCGGAATCGCGACCCGCTGAGAAGATCCGGCGAGAAACTCAGCGGGCTGATGCATGGGTTAGGTTGCACGTCGACCTCTTTGTCGAGTTCGACGAGTACGGTTACCGGGGTCCCTAAGCCTGCCCCTAGTATTAGAGCTGAAGGCATCTAATGCAAAGGTTATTGGATCTGATGGATCCGTAAGGACGTGTCTAGGGCGTCGACGGTGACTGGCTCCTGCATGATCAGGATTCGGGGAGTAGTCAGCGGCGGCAACGATAAGGCGATTATCATGACGCATAGCCTTATCGAAGTATCGTTCCGACGCTGACTTCATGTATTTCCGAATTGATTCGAGGCCCAGGTCGTCGTGTAGGTCAACGTTCCTCACGAACCACGGAGCCCCGACAGCTAACCTGCAAAAGCGGGATTGTAGGGATTGGAGGGTGTCTATGTGTGTGCGGGCCGCGTGAGCGAACACCACACTCGCGTAAGTCATGACGGGCCTTATGCAAGTTTTGTAAAGTGTCACCTTGTTCCGAAGGGACATTTTACTCCGCTTACAGATCATGGGGTAGAGTCTACCGAGAATAAACGCGGCACGGTCACGGACTGATTTTATATGCGGGCGGAATGTCATCGATGCATCCAGGGTAACGCCCAGGTACTTGACCTTCCTGGCCCAGGGTATGGGTTGTCTAAAGAGAGTAATCGGGGGTGTGAGATTCCTCCTCCTAATCCGGGAGGAAATCCGTGTGGAGCTTCCCCTCTGAAATAGCACCGCAGTACTTTTCGCTGGGTTGATGTCTATGCGCCATTTTCGGAACCACTGTCCTAGGGCTAGGGCTGCGCTCTGAAGCTTCTTCGCGATTAGGGACTTATTTCTACTAGAATAGTAAACAGTCGTGTCGTCGGCGAATAAAGCTAAATGGGTCGGCGGCGACCGGGGAATATCGTTGACGAATAAGCTAAATAGGAGGGGTGAGAGGACAGAGCCTTGCGGGACTCCAGCTGTGAGAGGTCGTGGGGAGGAGCGGGTTCCCTCGACTCGATATCGAAAAGAGCGGTTCGACAAGAAGTCCCGTATGATGAGCACGAGACTATCCGGCACGCCCATGTTGAATAGTTTGAAAATCAAACCATTGTGCCAGACTTTGTCGAACGCTTTTGCGACGTCGAAGAAGAGAGCTCCCGTGTATAACGGTTTTGGTCGATTAAGCCCCACAAGAATGTGCTCCGTGAGGCGGTGCACCTGTTGAACGCATGAGTGATTTGTACGGAATCCGAATTGTTCATCGATAAGAATGCCCTTGGATGAGACGAAGTCTCTGAGGCGTTTGTAGAGCAGACGCTCATACAGTTTGCCTAGAGACATGAGGAGGCTAATCGGGCGGTAGCTCGTCGGATGATTTTTTGGTTTACCGGGTTTATGTATGCCGATAACGTCCGCTTCTTTCCACACCGCGGGAAAGATACAGTTCGCCATAGCGGCATTGAAAATAGATGCCAACATCACGATGAGTTGGACGGGTAGAAGTTTAATAACGCGGTTAGATATACAGTCGGAACCGGGAGCCTTGCGAGGACGTAGGTCTTTGATCAAGTCTTTAACTTCTATCGGGGTGACGGGTGGTAACGCATCCGATGGTGGCAAAGAGGCTCTGCGTTCTACCTCACTGTCTACTAATTCTACATGAACAGGGTCCACGGATTGAGTGCTGGGCGTGCACTGGGTTTGCAATGTATCGGCCAGCAGCTCTGCTTTTTCGTCATCATCGAACGCCGCGAGTCGGCCTGAGGGGCCTACGAGGGGGGCATAGTTACTACCGTATCCGATTTGAGAGTACGAGCTAAGCGGTAGTAAGACCTTTGGGAGGGCGCGAGTCCTTCTAAGAAATCAGACCATCTGGCATCTCGGACTTCGGCGATGCGAGACTTTACGTCGCGTTGTAGGGCACGCATTCGAATACGATTTTCAGCGGTAGGATACCTGTCGTAGGCGCGTATCGAGGCGTTCTTAGCTCTAAGGAGTTCCCTAATATCGTCGGACAATTTGAAGCGGTGAAGGAAGTCCTCCGCTACAACTTGTTTCGATGACCTATCTAATGTCGAGGTGATGTGTGACGTTAAGATGTCTATGGCTTCAGCGGTATCCTGAGGAGACGGGATAGAGTCCGGGTTAAACGGGAGCGATGGTGGATCAGATTCAGCCAGGCTGATGCCCAGCGTGTGCCAATCCACCACAGTCCTCGTGACGGGAACGGAATCGGGAGCGCGACCGAGCTTCATAACGACGGGACGGTGGTCTGAATCTAACTCTGAAACTACTTCGATCGAGTGTAAGCGCAGAGTTACGTTTTTTAATAACGCTATGTCGAGTATATCCGGGCGATGCGCGATATTTAGCGGGTAGTGAGTCGGGGTTAGCGGAGCGACGATATCGAAGGCGAGATCATCGACTAACGCGTCAAGCCGCCTGCCATTCGGGGTTGTGGTGTGTGAGTTCCACCTGATGTGTTTACAATTTAGGTCGCCCGCCAGAATGACAGAGCTCCCCATACCGAGCAGCGCCTCGATATCACTGCTTAGAACGATCTTATCCGGTGGAAGATAAACGGACGCGATAACGATCGGCGCGTGTCCCGTCAGTGAGATTCGGCACACTGATGCTTCGATATTAGCGAGCGCGGGAGGATCGAGCGGGACGCAATGCAGGGCTCTTCTATAGTAAATGACGGTACCACCACCACGGGCAGAGAGCCTGTCGTTCCTGACCATGTTATAGTTCGCGATTTTAGGGTCACGGCGCGCGGGCTTAAGTAGGGTCTCCTGCACTAAAAAGATATCAATTTGGTGGTCACGCAAAAAGTCAGAAACCTGATCACGTTGATTTGCGAGACCGTAAGCGTTAAAAAATCCTATCGTTACGGATAGGGGCTTTATTCTACTTATATACGCCATTGATTACCGGCGGAGTGAGGGGAGGACGTACGTATTTAATGACGCGTATACGTCGGCGTATTCCTGCACAACGGCGATAAAGTGTTGTGCAGTGGAGGCAGCGCGAATGGCGTCGCCCAAAGCGTTAACGCGCTCAAAGTTGATCGACTGAAAGAAGTCGATCGCTAAAGCGAGATTGTCGGACGCGGTCGGAGGGCAAGTCGCGGGAGAGGGACGAGTCGCGGGGGCGGGACGAATCGCGGAGGAGGGAGTTGTAGCCGTGTTCGTGTACGGCAGCGGTTTTGCCCAGGCCGAGACACTGGGCACCGCCGCCGGAACGAACGCTGGCTTAGCCTGCGACGCAGAGGGTGCCGAGGCTTTGATGTCTGGGCCGGAAGCTCGGAGGCGGTTTTGGCGGGCGACGCGGCGATTTATTTTAGGGGCTCGGGGGCAACCACGGTAATTCGCGGGGTGACCCTGTGTTCGACACAGGACGCAGCTAGGCGGTTCCGTCGCGGTTTTTTGGTCGCGAGCGCAGAGGGCCGTGGCGTGATCGCCCAAACACTTAACACATCGGGGGCGCGCGTGACAGTTACGGGAAGAGTGCCCGTACAATTGACAGTTATGGCACTGGCTAGGAGTGCCTTTTTTATGGGGGGCTTCGACAGCGATACCAGAGAGCCTACAGACGGTCTGTGTGTTAAAGATTTTCTTACCCTCGGGGGTAGGCTGGAGAGCGACTAGAACCATATTATATGGCTCCCTACCGCGACCGGTGTGCATACGGTGCACAGAATTCACTGGTAGGCCTTGTTCTAACAGGTCAGCTTTTACGAGCTCTACATCTAACTCTTTAGGGATTCCGCGTATTACAACGCGGAGTTCGCGCTCCTCCTGGAGCGTATACGTATGGAAACTTATACGCTCCTTACGGAGGTAAGAAGAGAGGGCCCTATGGTCGTCGGGTGTTTGAACCTTAATTTGAATGCCGTTCGCGAGGTTACGGGCATTCGTGAAATTTATATTTTTGGCCTTAAGGGCCAGGCAAACTCGATCCCAAGCTGCCTTCTCCTGAAGGATAACCGGGGGAGGGGTCTGGGTTTTATTTTGTGCCACCGGACGCGGCGACGGAGTGGCACGGGCTGGGGGAGCAACGGGAGTCTGAGGGCGGGGGCGCGACGCGTTCACGGCTTTGCTAATTTTAGCGGCCGCGGGAGCTCGAGACTCCGCGGCACGCTTCTTACCCTTCTGTACCAGGGTGAATCCATCCGTCGATGAGGCGGGGGCGAGGTCGACCTCCATGTCCGAGTCAGAGTCGGAGCACGAGGAGGCGGGTGCAGGCGACCTACGAGCAAGTGTAGGTGTTTTAGAGGGCGCGACGGAGGCCGCGGATGATCGCTCAGCTGAAACGATGGTCACGGCGGACGACGCAGCAGCTTTTCTCGCCAGTATAGGCGACACGGGAGCGGTAGGCACGACAGAGGCTGCGGTGCTCAATGCAGAAGCTCTGCACGCAGGTACAGGCGACGCAGGAGCAGCGAGCGCGGCGGAGTCCTCGAGAGGGCTCGCAGTGTGATTGGCCTTGAAGGCCAAAAACTCCGAGGCGAGCTGTGGGTGGCGAAGTCGGAGGAATTCCGCGAATACAGCGTCCATGATCGCTGAGTACCCAGGTGGGGCGGCCCCGGGTCTTGAAAACACTCGCCTTGCGGCGAGGCCCCAACTTCTCGGACCTGAGCGGTTCTATTGAACACAGGTGGCAATGCGGCGCGATTACTACAGGACAAAGAAAAAGCACAACAAAACAGAAATTACGAAAAGAAACAAAACAAATAAATACTTGCAGGAAACCACTTTGTCGGCAGATGTACCACGAACACAGAAACAACAAAAGGAAACGAAACAAATAAAAACTTCCAGAAAGAGCACTTAGTCGGCAGATGTACCACGAACACAGGCCGCGCGAACAATGGCCGGGCTAACAAAAGCCGGGCGAACAAAGACCGGGCGATCGAGTGGACGATGAGCACGTCCGCACGTGACGGGTGCCTCTATCGGAATGAGGTGGTAAATGTGTAATCAAGGTTGGTGATTGATTCATGGTAGATCAATATTTCATCTAAATATTTCTGATGCTGACAACCCTGTTTAAAATTGGATTCGGTATGGCGTTCGGGGTCTAAGCGTAGGTATTTGTTCTTATCTCGCCTGTATGTTTTCGACACAGGGGATACATAACACAGGGGAAAATCCCATCTTCGAACCGCGCCACGTAGAAGGATGGTAAATGTTTATAGAAAAATGTAAAATCAGTATCTTTTTTTCATCTATCTTATCTGTGTTATCTTTGAAACATTGAACATGTGATGTTATTTCAATTTTTTTCTCCTATTCTGCTAAATGTCTTGTGGGCTATATTTTCATTTTATAAAGATCATTTCCATTTATCGATAGTAAAATATTTTCAAAGAAAGTGTATGTTTTCAGAAGAAAAACAAAAGGATTCATGACTTAACATATAAAAACATTAAATAGATCATTCCATTTGTCTTCTGAATATGATTGAATGAATATTTGGTAAAATTATTATTGATATACATATTATGCATACATAATATACATATTTTGCGGTAGGCAGCGGCTTGGCTCTGCCCTTGGCATTGCTGAAGTTCATGGGCGACGGTAACCACTCACCATCAGGTGGGCCGTATGCTCGTATGCCTGCGGTAGGCAGCGGCTTGGCTCTGCCCTTGGCATTGCTGAAGTCCATGGGCGACGGTAACCACTCACCATCAGGTGGGCCGTATGCTCGTCTGCCTACAAAGGCAATAAAAAAAAATAAAAAAAAATATATAAATTATATTCTGGCATTTTACCGCCAATGTGCTCTTAAGCCACAATTACTGAAATTACGATTAAGTACATAGTGTATTCCGTGATAATCATAATAAAGCGTGGCAACCTTGAACTCCTAGACAATAAATAAAATTCTTATGAGTATCTTGTAAGGTAATTTATAACATTGATTGATTGATACAAGAGTTTATGGAATGACAACAATTACTGAAATAGGTATGTAGACTTATAGACTCAATAATTAAAGTTACTTTTAAGTTTTAATCTCGCGTTTTTTTTTTTTGTTGTCATTATACTATTTCTGACAGTTTTAATATTATCTAATACATATATTATTATCCCTAATTTAAAAATGAAAATAATGGATTCCGAAATGACTAAGTTACTAATCTTACTAATTGGATTGAGAGGACAAAGAACAAAAAAAAAATCGATGTCAACTGGCAGAAGTTTCTGGAACCTAAGCTGCCGCTCCTTTAGAATCTATTATACCATGTATTATACATTGATTGCAACATTTTTTTTGTTCTTTGTCCTCTCAACCTAATTAGTAAGATTAGTAACTTAGACTAGACTAGACTTAGACTAACATATCTAATATTTTTAGATTTTCTGATTGCATTTATGCCACCATTTGTAACATTCGACAAGTGGTGGCATAAGTGCTATAGCGTAGCAATCCTCTGTGCAAGGCTGAGATAAAAGATCACAAAAAGCTTGAGTTATAGAAGTGGCTACTTCCTTAAGCGGCTGACATACTAGTATTCATATGTAGAGCATAGGCAATTTAGAGGCGTCGATTTTTGGAGAATATTTTCATTATTGCTATTATTTGTTAGATGTTATTGTTATATTAGACGTTAAAGCTTTTGCCCATATATCTTAAAAAAATTAAGTACCTACTATATAACTTGATAACTAATTTCGATTCTGCTATTACATAAACATTTATTTTAAATGATGATTTATATTGCTTAATAAATCTAAACATACAATAATAAAACATAGCCAGCATGTTTGTTATCCTTTCGTAGAAAAATTCCATGTTCCTTATATAGTATACGCCTCCGTATACACATTCATATAACACGGACGACTTTTATATTTCTTAATCATATCTACCATTTCCTAAACTTACTCTTAGCAAGCGAATACCCTCCGGCTTTCAAGATTTTGAAGTTATACTTCTTTAGGCACGTTATGAAAAATTGATGAGAGTGAAATTTTAAGATGCGCGCGCACCGTGACACAAAATTAACAGAATGAAGTTGCCCACTACATCGCTCATTACAATACGACCGACGTAGCTTGGCGAGTCTGAATATAGCCGCAGGTGAACTTTCCGAACGGCACCGAGAATTACCGAATTTATACGATGTCCAATATGCGTGTTTGAGTATGTTGTTTAATCGATTTTTTTTCAAATTGATTAAAATTTAAATAAAAAAAAGAAATAAATTTAATAAAAATAAAGTATAACTTCTTACGCGCTTACATAAGTACACGCACCCTTTTTTATAGGATCACCAGGTAGTTGAAGTTTGAACATGATCTAAAGTGCATAACCATGAACAGAGTCATCCAATGTATTTGTAACAATTAATTAAATAAATTTTATCGTCCTAGCGTATACCGAGTATAATCTATGTTAGATACGTCGGATTTTAACAAACGTAACTAATTTTTGATCGACTTGTTAGTCCTGTGATTCCTGACTGGACTCCGGGGTACTGGTATGAGTCCTAATCATTCATTAATTAATAAAAGATATTCGATTTTCGCGTGTCGAGTTTAGCTTCTTGTTTGATACCCTTAACGCGTATTAAGATTCTAACTTATATTAGGTTCGTCTTTTAGTTAGTTGCTATTTGTTATCTAATTATTGCATTTATTTGGTCTGAAAATGAATCGTATATAATAGTATTATAATATTAGCCTTAGCCTTTTGGTAGAATATTTACTTAGTTTTTGTTGTTTAAAATAATCTATTTTGTCGATGTAATCATATAAATCGATACTACTTTTAAAATTAATGTTTGTGTATTTATTATTTTTGTCCCATATTGATACGAAACAGGACGTATAATCACATTAAGGGAAATTTACGTTGTAAACTTACCTTCAACAAGGTGTTTTTTATCAATAAAGCCGTATGTAAAGTGTTAAGCGGCAGCGGATCACGGCTTTACTATATTTATGAAACAAATACATTAGATATTAGATGTTAGGTTTTTTATTGTAAGCTCATCTGACAGATATGTCTCCAAGAAGTGTAGCGTAAACGCTTTCGCCCTCTTTAAGAATTTAACCATAACCATGCATGGTTTATATCTATAGATACCTATGTATCTCATCTGATTTAAGTTAAATAATAACTGAAATTTTAAAAACCGCAAACGCTCCCGCTCTCTCTTGTGCCAACATAACCACAGCGTCTCAAAACGTAAATACATAAACCGTTTCTTTATATAAAGAGAATCCTGTGACTTACTCAGTATTAAGTTGTCATACACGTGTACGGGTAGGTACACACACCAGTTCGAGTAGTAACAGTAATAAAGTAATTAAATTTTAACTAAAATGTATAAGGTCTGTAGTTTATGTACTTTCCTTTACTTTGTAATTTTAATGGCTACCTGTAGTTGTTGGGTGATGACAGACGTAGATGGTGACTATTTAGACCTTGAATACGGTATACCGGAAGAGGACTTGCAGGGAATAAGCAATTCTGACCTGCCACAGAGGAGATTCAGCCTCATTTTTCCTGGTAAGAAAAAAAAGTTTTTCAAACAAAATTTACCCTTTAAAACGAGACGTATTCCTGATTCAAAATCGTAAAGCAACCGAAAAAAAATTCAAAACGGCGGGAAAAATAAATGGAATTATTTGACACGAGATGTCATAGTAAAACTTGTTTGAATCATAAATTCTAAACTTTAAGTGAGTTCTGTTGTTCCGAAGAATATCTATATATTAATACGTGAAGCAAAAACTTTGTATCCATTTTTACGAAAATTGCGCGGACGGTGGAGTATGAAATTTTCCACACTTATAGAGAATATAGAGAAGAAGTGCACAATGCAATTTTTTTTTAAAATAAGGAAACATTACATACACTACCATGTATTTGACGCACACACGCATTCATACTATTTATTTATTGTCAAACTTTTGTTCTTGGCGTCTGTTGTCAAATTGAGATTAAATTAAATATTGTTTGCCTGTGCATGTTCTTAAGGTGTTCTTATGTTCTTCTTCAAAATTCATTCTAATATTAAAAATGTAAAAGTGTGTTTTTTTTATCTTGTTTCACGTCGAAACGAAACAACGGATTGGCGTGATTTTTTTAAAGTGATAGTTCTGGCTACTTTTTTGTGATAGCTAATCTATGCATATAAATAAAATTAGAGTCTGTTTGTAATACTGAAATAACTGCTTTTTACTACATGCATATGAATATATATACGGTACATACACCAAAATAATCTTTTTTACAATTTTTGTCTATATGTCTGACAGTCTGTCTGTTTGTTCCGGCTAATCTCTGGAACGGCTGGACCGATTTTGACGGGACTTTCACTGATAGGTAGCTGATGATATAAGGAGTAACTTGGCTACTTTTTTTAGACTAGCTTCGCCCCGCGGCTTCACCCGCGGTAAGACAATAGCCGCGGGTAACATCGCGGGACTCAGCTATCAATAATAAAATTTAATGTTTCTGAGGCGAAGCGAGGGCGGGTCGCTAGTAATATATAAAATAAACATATTTGTTAAAGGTATTCGTTTGCCATTAATCGTATTAAATAACTATGTTAAAAAAATTCTCAATTAAATACAACTTTGGTAGTACTCAAAATAGGCAACGAAATATCAGTTATGTACCATTTTCTCCTCTGCTTGTCAACCATCCTATGTTTTGTTTATTAGATAAATATATTTTTTTAGTGTGATAAATATTTCTGTATTAACGATTTTTTTTCCACTCTTACAAGATATGTCATGAACAATACAAAAGTGAAAATGTTAATACATGAAATGAATCTAATTGTTCAGATATCAGTGATTCCGGTCGGATTTCGATCATTTCGCGAACGTTAGGGGGAATAAATACACCAAGAACATTTTGAACTATGTCCAAATGTAAAATTTTACAATTTTATTAATCAACGTTACCCGTAGCGTGAATGGACGCACAGGTAGAAAAAAAACTTTTTGTCTTGGTTTCTATTTAAATTTTTGTAGATCGTAGTCAAATATCAACGACAACTATTCACTGAGTTTCTCGCTGGATCTTCTCAGTCGGTCGCGATTCTAATCCGGTGGTAGAATTCTGCGAAGCACTGCTCTTACTTAGGACAGAAAATGCCATGACTTATGCGACATGAGGTAGCAGATTCAATCGGATTGTACAGCAGCTATTCCACGCTTCAGCCCTTTACTGATCCGCAGAAATAGACAGAATCGGTGGTTCAGGCTAACAACAGGCCTTACCAGCAATAACACAAAATCATTTTATTTGAAGTCGTCGTGGCCTAAAGGATAAGACGTCCGGTGTATTCGTATCTAGCGATGCAACGGTGTTCTAATCCCGCAGGCAGGTACCAATTTTTCTAATGAAATACGTACTTAACAAATGTTCACGATTGACTTACACGATGAAGGAATAACATCTATACTCTATACTAATATTATAAAGAGGAAAGATTTGTTTGTTTGTTTGTTTCGAATAGGCTCCGAAACTACTGGACCGATTTGAAAAATTCTTTTTCCATTAGAAGCCGACATTGTCCCTGATGAACATAGGCTACTTTTTAAAAAAAAAAAAAATTTTATTTTTTTGGTTTCATGTGTGTTTTAATGTTTCCGAAGCGAAGCGAGGGCGGGTCGCTAGTCGTATAATAAAAATCAAATCTGAAAATATTAAAATCAAATCAGAAATTAAATCTAAAAATCAAAAATTTGCGTAATTTTACTGGTGGTAGGACCTCTTGTGAGTCCGCACGGGTAGGTACCACCACCCCGCCTATTTCAGCCGTGAACCTGTAATGCGTTTCGGTTTGAAGGGTGGGGCAGCCGTTGTAACTATACTGAGACCTTAGAACTTATATCTCAAGGTAGGTGGCGCATTTACGTTGTGGATGTCTATGGGCTCCACTAACCACTTAACACCAGGTGGGCTGTGAGCTCGTCCACACATCTAAGAAAAAATTTGTATTTTTCATTCGTCCAAATTCATCTTTTAAATTATTATCATGATATAATATTGTCTACGTTATTTATGTGATTATATATATATAATGGTAATTACGGTGTTTAAATAAGAAAAGACGAAATTGCGTTTCTTCTAAACAACAAGAAACAACATTTAATGCCCTTTCTTCAATAATTCTTTAACACACATTTCACAACGTCCATTAACCGAAAAATTATTTAAACAAGTATCAATTGTCATATGACAGATTGACATTCAATCATTCATTACATCTCCCCCGCTGAAAAGACAATTGTAAGAGGCAGTGAATGGTTTTACAATTGTTTATCATATCAGATAGACACTGGAGACAACTTTGTTATATGGTAGAGGTTTGATTCTGCTTTTTTGTGTCCGGTGTCAACTTCATAGATCGATTCTGAAATCTTCTTTAGTATTTTGTATGGCCCTGTTCTCAATTCATCCATTTTCTTCCTGTTTAGTTTATTTCCATTCTCCACATAAACACTATCTCCTTCTTCCAATTTATACCCTTCTCTGTACTGGTCAAATATATTTTTATTATAATTGTGAGATTTTATTGTGTTTTCTAAGGCTAATTTTCGATCTCTTCTCAAATCTTCTGTTGTACAACTTGTTTTCAAATGTAGTGGTAGAATACTCACATTTTCACCCTCTAGAAGGTACCTGGGAGCAAACTTTGTAACTGTGTGTTCTGTTTCATTATATTTTTCTACGCATTCTTGTGCAATTGTTGTCCAAGATGTCTTCTTATCGCTTTCGTTTATTTTACATCTTATCTTATTTGTTAGTGTTTGATTTAATCTTTCGTTAAGCCCATTCGAAAAAGGCGCATCAACAGCTGTGAAAACTATTTTGATATTATTATTCTTTAGAAATTCTTTAAATTCTTTTGAATTTATGCCAGGGTATTGGTCTGATAATACCATATTAACGTCATAACTTTTTGTTACCTTTTGCATTAGCTTAATGAAATCATTGGAGCCTTGAGTTTTTGATGTACAAATATAGGCATACCGTGTGAAATGATCCACTAGAAGATGCAAATACCTTTTGGTTGATCGGGATCCTCCAAAGCCCCCAATAGTATCGATGGATACAATTTCAAACGGGTGTGTGGCTGGTCCCAAATGTGACATTAAACCATATTTCGACTTCCTCCTGGACTTGTTTTTAATGCAGGTTTCACACGCATCACACATTTTATTAATGTTTGCTGTAATATTTTTGGCTGAAAAGAATGGTGTTATTTTATTTGTCATCTGGGTTCTTCCAATGTGGCAGTATGTGTCATGGACTTTTTTTATTAGAGCTTTGCTAAGTTTTTCTGACAGTATAATCTTATTTCTTCTTTTATTTTTCTTGTAATAAACTTCATTCTCTAATATGTGCTTATTCTTTTCTTTTTGTAGGTCTGGATTTGTTAGCTGGTCATTCTTTATTTCTTGTAGGTCGAATAAATTTACGACCTTTAAAAAATCGTCGTTATTATCATTTGCTTCTAAGACTGGGTTTCGGCTTAAGCAGTCCGCTTCTTGATTTGATTTTCCTGGGTTGTATTTAATACCAAAATTATATTGTGATAGATAATATGTTAAATCACCTAGTTCCTCATCAGTTCGAGCTTTAATGTTCATATTTTCCAGGGGTTTATGATCTGTGTATACCATAAATTCTTTTCCCATAAGCCAATGTTGCCAGTATTTGACTGCTTCTTTTATCGCCAGACATTCTAAGTATATTGCCTTCTTCTTTTTCTGTGCTTCTGTTAATTTCTTCGAAAAATAAGCAACCGGTTTACTCACGCCGTTTTCATCGTCTTGTTTCAACACTGCTCCAACTCCTTTGATACTAGCATCTGTGTAAATTCTTATCGGTGAATCTGGGTCAAATATTTTTAGGATTGGTTCTGAGCAAAGCAATGCTCTAATTTTATCAAATGCTTCCTGGCATTCTGCCGTCCATACAAATTTCACATCTTTCCTTAATAAGTTATGTAATGGATCGAGGATAATTGCACTATGTGGTACAAACTTATGATGAAAATTTACTTTTCCCAAAAACTGCCGTATATTTTTCCTTGTTTCTGGAATTGGGAAGCTTTTGACAGCAGTTAAATAATCTTTCAGAGGTCTAACTGAATTGTCTTCTATTATATGACCCAAGTATTTAGCATGGTGACTTGCAAATGTACATTTTGAAAACTTCAGTCTAAACCCTTCCTTTTGTATTGCTTCCAGTAGTCTCGATATGTGTTGTATATGTTCCTCAAAAGTTTTAGAAAAAATTAAGATGTCGTCAATAAAGTTTACTGCAAAGTTAGATAGTCTGTGTTTTCTTATAATATTGCTCAATATTCTTTGGAAAATCGCTGGTGCAGTCTTTAACCCAAATGGGAGACAAGTCCATTGAAAATGTCCTTCTTGTGTCACAAAAGCAGTCTTATGTCTATCTTGAATTTTCAATGGGATCGACCAAAATGCTGAGTTTATGTCTAATGTAGAATAATACTTACAGTTTACTGTTTTGGTCATTAAGTCCTCTATAAGTGGGAAAGGTTGTGATTGTGGAACTACTATTTTGTTTAAATCTCTGAAATCTATGCATAATCTTGTTTTTTTATCATCTTCTTTCTTATATGCTAGAGTTACAGGAGCAGCAAACGGGCTGTAAGATTCCTCTATCAAATTTTTCTGTAGTAGCTTCGATATTTGACTTTCAATTTCTGTTCTGTCTTCAATTGTGCATCTGTACGGACGCTTATAGCAGTATTTATCTACCATCAAGTCTATATGGGCTTCATAATCCTGCACAGAGCCAACATCATATTTGTCCTTAGCAAAAACAGATTTGTATTTATCAACTAACTTCTCAATTTTTGATTGCTGATATAAATCTAGATGATTTACAGACATTTGAAATTCATCAATGTTTACATGTTCATTGAAATTAATTTCACACAATTTGTTGGTATTTATAGTAGTACCCTTTTTTACTATCTCAGAGTATAGTTCCATCTCTATCTTCTCTTTCTCTTCTATTCTCTCTTTAAATGTTTGTTCTTTATTTTTGTCACCTAGTACATCAGGAATTCCGACATTTGTAACATTATTCTCATTAGAACAATGTTCATTTGAGATTATTCTTTTCTTTTCGGGATATTGTATGATGTTAAGTTCTTCATTTTGTATTAATTTGAATTTTTTTATACAATACAAACCAATTAAGAAGTCATAGTTAAAATTTTCATTATCCACCACAAAAATATCCATATTTCTTTCAATATTGTAGATTTTTATTTTTAGCGTTACCATACCTTTCGTTTTTTTTCTCACCATTAATAGTTTTTAAGTTTACAACTTGCATATCATTTGTCTTCTGTTTCTCTTGTATTTTCAATAATCTTGCATTAATTAAAGAAACATTAGATCCAGAGTCATAGATTCCAGAAACCTTCAAAGTGTCATTTATTTGTAAACTTATTTTTATTAATGGTGGTATTTCTAGTTTTTTGGGTTTTTCTCATTCAGTTCTATTTCCAATTCTGAATTATTTACTGTTTTTACCACAGCTTTTTTATTTTTTTCTTTGAACCAACAGCTGTCCTCTGGGTGGAACCGTTTCCCTTTTTTCTCATTTAAACAGATTGGGCATGGTTTCTTTTCGTCAATATTTTTCTCTTTATTATCTAAATTATATGAGCTGTTCCTTTTTTCATATTTATTTTTCATCACCAGATGTTCCAATTTTCTTATCTCATTGTAAAGGTCTTCCGTTCTTTGTAATGTTTCTTTGTCAATCTTGTCCGCCACATAATTGGGTAAACCAAATGCTATGAGATCAATAATTGTTCCGGTATCCACTGTCTTCCTGACTTCCAACAATAATTTCTCCTTCTTTAAAGCATACTCAAGTAAGGATCCCGATTGATATTTAAAGGCAAGAGCATATCTAGTGGAGGACCATCCTTTGTTCGCAAATGTCTCACAAAAAATGTTCTCCCATTTGCTCCATTCTGATTGTACTGTAAGCTTAATCAGCATACAACTGTACCAATCTACACTAGCATTTTCTAAGAAGTTCTTCAAAATTTCAATTTTTTGTTTATCCTCGTTTATTTGAAAACGTTCACATTCTTTATTAAAATCTTTGATCCACTGTAATGCATTTGAATTACGGCCGTTGAATTTTTCTATAATAAAATCCTTTGCAATTTTCCCTAAATTTTGTTTTTCTGGTTTCTGCTGTTTTTGTTCTTGTAGTTTTTCTAACAGTTTTTCAAGCATGTGATTAGAATCACTAGATGTCGATTCATAACTAACAGGTTGTTCTGAAATCTCTTCCAAATAACAATCATTGAATTGCAAATTTTGTTCTTCATCCAAATATGTTTTTGAAATTTCCTCCGTCACAGTTATCCATATTTTCCTCGTTTGATGCCTTTTTACTAAAGAGTTTTTTACTCTGGTGTAGTTAGGAGTAGTTGTGATCACCTTATGAAGATTTACGGGTTGATATTCGACTGGAATTCCAAAAACTTGTCCACTTGGTGTAGCAATGGAAGTTATGCATATGACGTTTGTTTTTCCATCCGCCATTGATTTCATTGTAAAATCAAATCTTAATTTCTCCATTTTCTCAATATATTAGCAAAAATGTTGTTTTATAATGGTAATTACGGTGTTTAAATAAGAAAAGACGAAATTGCGTTTCTTCTAAACAACAAGAAACAACATTTAATGCCCTTTCTTCAATAATTCTTTAACACACATTTCACAACGTCCATTAACCGAAAAATTATTTAAACAAGTATCAATTGTCATATGACAGATTGACATTCAATCATTCATTACATATATATAATATACCGTGTATGTGTTTGTATATTCTATAAAGTAGTTTGGTTATTTTCACATTAAGTTATGCACCTACCACAGGATTCTCTACACCACCCTTGGTTGACTGGTAGAGAATGCCTCAAGCATTAAGTCCGCCATTGTACTTCTGTGCATTAAGTTAAATATAAAAAAAAAAAATATGTATTCCGTTTTTTTTACACTGCCATATTCATTCATCGCGTACTTCGATCAACAATAGTAACTCGCGTATTTTACATTTTTTATCGAAATACCTATTGATTCCAGGTACGAAATGGTGCGGGGCTGGTAACGTGGCAGACGACTACGAAGACCTAGGATCCGAACGGGAGACAGACATATGCTGCCGGGATCACGACAACTGTCCTGACCTCATACTGGCGGGGGAAACCAAGAATAACCTGACCAATTCAGCTTTCTACACCAGGCAAGTTGAGTTTAGATTTCAATGGCCACTCTAGATACTCGTAGATTGTAAAATTAGCTCAGAAACTTCACATAACACGTCTGAACATAACTATCTTCTTCTTCTTCTTCTATATCTATAAAAATGAATTACTGTTCGTTAGTTTCGCTAAAACTCGAGAACGGCTGGACCGATTTGACTAATTTTGGACTTGAATTATTTGTGGAAGTCCAGAGAAGGTTTAAAAGGTAGATAAATATAAAAATGCTCTAAAAATAACAATTTTGTTTTTCCTTTGATGTGTACCCCGTCGGACGGATTCCTTTTGTTTGTTTTAAGTTTATTTTATAAAAAAGTTTATGTCTTCTATTTATCGATTGAGACACTACGAAGTCTGCCGAGTCAGCTAGTAATTAATATATTACGCTATTGAAGACCAAAAATAATTAATACACAACGACTAGCCACATGTGACATCATACTTAGTGCTTCTTTTTAAATGTATAAGTTTAAAATAATTACAATCAATAAAATTTGTTTACCGACACAAATTAAAAGAAATAATTCACAAAAATTGATCGGACCGCCTTTTTAATTTATTTAAAATCTCTTCTAATTTTATCATATTGTTTCATATTATTATTGCTTTGTTGCCCGATTTCAGAGATTTTAGACAGAAAACACTTTCATACTGATAATGAAGGAAAAAAAAAACATAATTTGTTTTTAATAAACTGTTTAAATTTTTATTAATAATACATAATTAACTCTATATTAAGGATATTTTCTTTAGTGCAAAGAGTTTTCTCTTCGAAATCCAACAACTTAATAGACTGCAGCTGCATGTAAGGATGTCGCACTCCTTAAAATTAATTTAATTACGTTCTGTTTCTGTAAACCTTTCGTCTTAAATAAACATTTTAATCCGCAGGTTAAGTTGCGAATGTGATGAAGGGTTTCGAAAATGTCTCCACGATGCGAACAGCACCACAGCCAAACGCATCGGAGTTATTTATTTCAATGCACTGGCG
This sequence comes from Bombyx mandarina, assembly GCF_030267445.1. Taxonomy (NCBI): domain Eukaryota; kingdom Metazoa; phylum Arthropoda; class Insecta; order Lepidoptera; family Bombycidae; genus Bombyx; species Bombyx mandarina. The sequence goes on along the minus strand of NC_143222.1, from coordinate 8,815,606 downwards.
ACAAAATGCTACAGGAAGGATTATCCGATTGTGAAATGCACAATGCGCGGAGGGTAAGTCTTAAAACTAATGTCACTTAAATGGTATTTAAAAATTTAACACATCAAGTTTCTTATTTATGTGTAAAGAAGTAATTTTTTAATAATTATTATATTACGTTGTGTATTAATTGTATGTATATTTACGGATATATGTATGCATGTGTGTATTTTTTTTTTTTTATTGCTTAGATGAGTGGACGAGCTCACAGCCCACCTGGTGTTAAGTGGTTACTGGAGCCCATAGACATCCACAACGTAAATGCGCCACCCACCTTGAGATATTAGTTCTAAGGTCTCAAGTATAGTTACCACGGCTACCCCACCCTTCAAACCGAAACGCATTACTGCTTCACGGCAGAAATAGGCAGGGTGGTAACTTGATGATTAATTAACGATGACAAAAACTCTACATTAAACGCAACTATTGAAATTTTGTAAAATGAAAACCTACTTAATTTTATTAAACCGAAAATGTATTTTTAATTTCATATTTTCACGTTACAGTTGGTTCAAGAGGAAATGTTTACGGTACGACGTCGATATGAATGAGGATCAGATATACCAATGGTTCGACGTGAGTAACTATTGATAGCCGATGATGAATCAATAGTATTAAAAATCAGAAGAAGAACCATTTAAAAAAAAATTACAGTTGGGACACGTTTACAGAGACTTAGAACAATGACTCACGCACACCATGTCCACGACTACCTTCTCTCACAAACGCCACCGATCGAATGAATGTTTCGAGCAAAGGCGTTGCTATTTATAGGCACCTGGCGCGATGACGTGACTCTCGCCCCACCGCCTGACGTCACTGAGTAGAGGGGCCGGGTAGTGACAAATTCTCTAACAATAGTAATAGAAGTAATAGAAAAAGAAATAATAAATAATGTATAAATTAACTGGGAACAAAACACGCACGATCATCCAGCTCCAAATTAGGACTCCCCGTGTTATGGATACCAGAGACTGACATACATACTTATATACATTTAAATATATACATACATAGATAATACACACCCAGAAAAGGTGTAAACATATTTCTGTTTATCACACGAATGTTTGCCCAACGTGGGAATCGAACCCAGGACCCTCGGCACAAAAGACAGACGCGCTAACTATTGCACCATCGACTCAGAAGTATTTGATTGAAACAAAACGCTACCTTCCTCATTAACATCCCAAAGACCTTCCCTGCTGGATAAAGACTTCCTCCCCAAAATCATCCTACAATACTGCGCTACCCGCATCTTGGAGCGGGTCTCCCACTCTGTGACGTCACGTACGCAGCCACCACTGAATCACTTATTACCCATGTGATATTCTAGTTAAGAAATACGATAAGTTTAACTCACTATTCCGATAGTACAGTGCTATTTTCTGCTATAATTGTATTTTCAAGTTTGTTATTAAATTTTGGCGATATTACTTTGAAGTTTTTTTTTTTATAAATGTCCTACGTATTAAATTATGTGCTTTTTTGGAAATAAATTTGTAATAAATATATCTATTGTTTGAAATACGTTTTTTAATCAGTATTCCCAATCACCTCAGAGGTCTATCGTGGGGTTTTTGCGTTGGACTCCAAGAAGTAACGGATTTAAGCCAGTGTTAGTTTCGTAAGTTTGATCCGGTAAACTGATCTATGCATTTACACACATTTAAGGTGCTGGGCTTCGGGACTGCTCTTGGGTGTGAGGCCGCCATTCATGCTACCCGTGCATTTGCTATGAGCAGGGAGAACTGTAACAGTGCAATTGTAAAGCTTGATATAAGGAATGCTTTTAATAGCTTAGAGAGAGATATAATTTTAAATGAAATCAAGGAGAAGATTCCGGCTTTATACCCATTCTTGTATCAGTGTTACAGCTCTTCCAGCAAGTTGTTCTTTATGGAATCTTCCATTGACTCGGAGGTAGGTGCACAGCAGGGCGATCCTCTTGGCCCATTAATTTTTAGTCTTGCTATCCACAGCATTATAAAGACCGTCAAGTCACCTTTAAACCTATGGTATTTGGATGACGGCACAATAGGTGGTCCCCCAGATTCCGTGCTAGACGACATCAGACTTTTGTTTCCGAAGTTGCGAGATGTCGGCTTGGAGGTTAATACTGGGAAATGTGAGGTATACTTTTCTACTGAAGTATCAGCAAGCGTAGTTAAAGATTTTCAGGAGTTGGTTCCAGGTATCAGAGTTTTGACTAAAAGTAATTTCATTTTGCTTGGTTCTCCAATATTTCAGGATGGAGTACCAAGTTCTCTGGAAATAAAAAGGCAGTTATTGTCGTCATTGCGCGGCAACCTATTGAGCTTATCATCTCACGTGGCTCTCGTCTTGCTTCGTTGTTGCTTTTCGATGCCTCGTTTGACGTATTTGGTGAGAACTTGTCCAACGTGGCTCTTCACTCAAGATGTAGCCCAGCTTGATGCTTTGTTGAGGGATACACTGGAGACTATTTTAAACGTAAGCTTGGATGACAGACAATGGTGCCAGGCTGTTTTGCCTATACGTCATGGCGGCCTGGGGGTGCGACAAATGGAGCGTACTGGGCTCGCTGCTTTCCTGGCTTCGTGTTATGGGGTTGTAGACTTTGTTGCTAAGTTACTGGGTACGAATGGTGATGGATCTACGATTCCGTTTGCGAGCGAGGCTTTGGCGGCTTGGGGCCTTTTATGTCCGAATGAGGCGCTCCCGGGGAACAGGAGCTCGCAGAGGTGTTGGGATGATGTGCTGTGCAAGCTGACTTTGTCAACTTTGCTTGGAGACGCCACTGGAGTTGAATTAGCGCGCCTGAAAGCGGTCTCCTGTCCGGAATCTGGTGCTTGGTTGCAAGCATTGCCTTCACCACAGCTGGGGACACTTCTTGATAATAATTCATTGAGAGTGGCCACAGCTTTGAGACTCGGTTGCAGCATTTGCGAGCCCCATTGATGTGTCTGTGGTAGTATGGTGGATGCCGCCGGACTGCATGGACTGAGTTGTGTTAGATCGGCTGGCCGCTTCCCGAGACACCATGCACTTAATGATATTATTCGACGTGCTTTGGTCACCGCAAATATCCCGTGTGTGTTGGAACCACCAGGCCTCAGCAGGTCGGATGGTAAGAGGCCGGATGGTTTGACTCTGATTCCTTGGGAGAAGGGACGCTGCTTGTTATGGGACGCAACCTGTAGCTGTACGTACGCGGCGTGTCATTTATCTGGGACCCGACAATGTGCGGGCTTTGCTGCTGAGGCGTCGGCTAAAACGAAGCATGCCAAGTACGATGCTCTGAAATCTACATACCTGTTTGTTCCAGTGGCAGTGGAAACGACGGGTGTGTGGAGTTCGGAGGCCAAAAAGTTTATTGCCGCAATTGGCCACCGCCTCAGAGGGCAAGGCCACGATCCTCGGTCTGGGTCGTACCTGGTTCAGAGATTATCCATTGCCATACAGCGTGGCAATGCTGCTAGCGTAATGGGTACTTTCGGGCCGGGTGCGATCCAGAGTGGCTTGTTTGACTAGCCGATGCCTACGCGCGCATTGCTGTTAGCGTGGACCTTTATGTTACTTATGACGACGCTTGCAGCTGAAAGTAAGTATTGTACTTTTTGACGAAGCATGTTGCTGATAACTTTATTTCTTTAAGGTTCCACATGTAACTGCTTAGGCTCTGTGTTGTTTAAGTTCTATGATGATTACAAAAATAGCTTCACGATCCTCTAAATTGCTATAACTTTTATTGTAAGCGTTAAGTAATCAAATTGGATACGAACGTATGGAAAGACTAAATGAACCTCTTTACTTGTTTCTTTCTTATTTATTTATTATGTATCTGTTTTTACTTATTTCACGAGGGCTTCTTCAATGATATAACGATTTCCTATTAAGATCATTAGTCACAAGAATTTTGATCGTTAATGGAAATTTCAGGTTTCATATCACTATACATTACGGACAAACATTTAAATCAGTTTTAAGGTATGAAAAATAATGGTCAAATTTTATTGCATAGATAGGTCGACGAGCTCACAGCCCACCTGGCGTTAAGTGGTTATCGGAACCCATAAACGTCTACAACGTAATTGCCGCCACCCACCTTGAGATATAAGTACTAAGATCTCAGTATAGTACAAACACTGCCCCACTCTTCAAGCCGAAACGCATTACTGATTCACGGCAGAAATAGGCGGTGGGTTGGGACCTACCCGTGCGGACTCACAAGAGGTCCTACCACCGGTAAAAATTCCTACATTCCTTACAAACGCTCGTCCAAGTTCGATAACTTTATGCCTTAATATTGGGGCTTATTGAAAAAATTTATCATTTGTATTATAATCTAGCTGTATCCGTCCGCTTCGCTGGGCATTTAAAATTAACATTATTATTTATTGTCATTATTATTAGGGAGTCCAACACTCATATAAATATTTGCCTATCCCTTAAGTACATGTATTTTCTACACGGATACCAAGTTTCAAGTCAATCGGATGCATGGTTCAGTAGTTATTTTTTTTTTTTTTTTTTTTTTTTATTGCCTTTGTAGGCAGACGAGCATACGGCCCACCTGATGGTGAGTGGTCACCGTCGCTCATGGACGTCAGCAATGCCAGGGGCAGAGCCAAGCCGCTGCCTACCATAAAGAACTCTCCGCAAGCCTCGTTTGAAGAAGGACATGTCATAGCGCTCGGAAAACACCGTGGAGGGGAGTTCATTCCAAAGCCGGATGGTACGTGGCAAAAAAGATCTTTGGAAACGCACTGTCGATGAACGCAGCGGTTCCAGATAATATGGATGAACTTTGCTCCGATGGCGGGAGGTGCGATGATAAAAAGGAGATGAGGGAATCATCTCGAATAATTCCTCAGAGCATTCCCCATGGACCATGCGGTATAAAACACAGAGAGAACCGAAGTCCCTCCGTAGACCCAGAGGTTCCAAGCGATCCGCGAGAGCAGGACTATCGACCATCCGAACAGCCCGTTTCTGTATGGAGTCAAATGGAAGTAGCTGGTATTTGGGAGCCCCGGCCCAGAGGTGAGAGCAGTACTCCACGCGAGGTCGGACCTGCGCTTTATAAAGCGCAAGTCTCTGTCCAGGCGTGAAATACCGCTTCGCTCTGTTGAGAACTCCCAACATTTTAGAGGCCAATTTGGCTTTACCTTCCAAATGACTCCGAAACTGGACATCGCTCGAAATATCGACCCCCAGAATCCCGATACTCGCGGAAAGCTGCAGGGATACTCCTTGAAATTCCGGCGCCATGACAAAAGGGTCCTTCTTCGCAGTGAACGCGCAAACCTGTGTCTTCAATGGGTTGAACTGAACTGAATTCAGTTCACCCCACTTGGAGACCCGCCCCAGAGAGTTCTCCACTTCAGACACAAGTTTTAATCGCCTCTCGTGTACAACGCTTCGAGAGAGACTCTGATGGCCGATATATCGCGCATCCCCCGTGCTGTCATCCGCATAGCAATGCATGCCATCAATAGATAGCATGTCATTGATATGCAGTATGAAAAGCGTGGGGGAGAGCACCGAACCTTGTGGAACACCAGCGTTGATGGTCATGGTATCGGAGCAGCAGCCGTCGACGACAACTGCGATGCTCCGCCCATCCAAAAAGCTAGCGATCCACTTGCAGAGTCCCTCAGGGATCCCGTATGCTGGAAGCTTCGATAGAAGTGCCCTATGCCAGACCCTGTCGAAGGCCTTCGCGATGTCAAGGCTCACAGCGAGAGCCTCGCCCTTGCCTTCCAAGGCTTCAGCCCATTTATGTGTGAGGTATACAAGAAGATCGCCAGCTGAGCGACCATGACGGAAACCGTACTGCCGGTCACTGATCAGCTGGCGATCCTCAAGATACTTAAGAAGTTGGATGTTAATGATTCGCTCCATCACCTTGGAAAGCAAGGAAGTTATCGCGATAGGTCTGTAATTCGAGGGGTCCGACCGGTCACCCTTCTTGGGGATAGGGTGGACATGAGCAGTCTTCCATGAAGACGGAACCCTGTTGGTATTGTACGAGAGGCGATATAGACGCGTTAGCGCGGGTGTCAATTCAGGGGCGCATGTTTTTAGAACCACTGCGGGGATGCAATCTGGCCCACTCGACCTATGAACATCAAGAAGCCGAAGCTCCTGCCTGACCGCACGCTGTGTGATGCGAATCTCAGGCATGGAGCTGTCACACCGGGAGATGTTGGGCGGCGTGGCTCCTCCGTCATCCAAAGTCGAGCATGAAGCAAAGAGCTTGACCAGAAGGTCAGCCTTCTCCTTCGCACTATGAGCCAGACTGTCATTGGACTTACGCAGTGGTGGAAGGCTAGACCTGCAGAAGTTACCTTCTGCAGCCTTAGCTAGCGACCAGAAAGCACGGCTCCCAGAGGGATAGCTATTCAGTCGCTCGCCAATTCTGGCAACGTGCTCCGACTTCGCCTTGGCAATAGCCCTCTTATAGGACCTAGAGGCGGCGTTAAATTTCCGCGTTTTCTCCGAGATATCAGGATCCCGGCATCTCCTAGCAACATTAAATGCGACGTATGCAGACCGCTTGAGGCGTGCAGCATCCCTACTGGCTTTATTATACCAGGGTTTGCTGCGACCCCCAACGGGCACCTCAGAAGAAGGAATGAATAATTCCATTCCCTGAAGCACCACGTCTTTAAGTCGGTCCGCACAGACGTCAGGATCATCGGAGGAAAAGCAGAGCCGCCCCCATGGGTAGGATGCGTAAAATTCACGCAATCCATCCCAGTCTGCTGACCTGTACCGCCAAACTCTTCGAAACCCGGTCGTCGTTCGACGACTAGGACGAGAGAGTGGTATGGCAGCACGGATAAGGCAGTGATCAGACGATCCAAGTGGAGCGTCGACCACCACACTGTATCCAGCTGGGTGAGTGGTCAGCAGAAGGTCCAACAAAGAAGGCTCGTGCCCCTCAATGTCTGGGACACGGGTGGGCTGTGTCACCAGTTGTGAGAGGCCGTAGGACAAGGCGAAATCGTAGGCAGCCCGACCCGGGAGGTCAGTGGTTCTGGACCCCAACCACTCCTGGTGATGAGCGTTAAAGTCACCAAGGACCACCACCTCCGCAGATGGGTACTGCTCAAGCACGCGGTCAGTCCCCTCTTGTACATGCTCAAACAGAGCTGACCCCGCATCACTGCTGTGAGACCTGTACAGGCAAGCGTAGACTCTGGTACAGCCCCCATAGTCCACGCGTAGCCACAAGAGGGACAGGTCCCGTTGCTCGAGGCCCCGAAGCCGACGACAGCAGACATCCTCCCGGATAAACACGCACACCCCGGCTTTACGCAGGAAGGTGTGCTCCAATGCGTAGCCGGGGTATCCGAGGTACGACGTATCGTCCGGGGCAGATATCTGCGTCTCAGTCAGGAAAAAGAGGGCAGGCTGCGCCGTCTCAAGGTGGTGATGTACGGCGTCAAGGTTACTGTGTAGGCCCCTGACATTGCTGAAATCCACATTAAACGTGGAATGGGGATCCGCCGAAAAAACTCTTTTTCTTTTGTCGACTTTCATGATAATTTTAGTTGGAGAGTAAGGATTTGGAGAGATAGGATGCTAGAGGTGAGATCAAGGCAATACCTGAATAAAGCGCAGGGCACAATGAACACTCGATCCGGGGTTGCGCGAGAAGCTGACGCAGGGCATGGAAGGGCCCCCAGTCCACCCTGCATACGATCGCCGGGACCCACTCCGGTCTCCGACTCCGGCACGACGACCGCATGACAGGATTTTGCACCGGTTGGCGGGACAGCTTCCTGGGGCGGAGTTTAGTTGTGACACCCAGGTTCAGGTCCCCTACTGACCGGCGGGCGGCGGCAGGCACCGTTTCACTGGGTCTCCCTATACCCCCGTCAGCAACCCACGCCCCGCGGACTTGCGCGCACGTTTGCTCTGCATGTTCCAAGTATCACCAAGACTCACCCCCAACAAGGAGGAGGAAAGGAAAGGAATAGAACTGGCTCTCCAACCCACATGCCGGAACACAGCTAGGCTATTTGGCGGCAGACTCTAGTTGGAGGGTGGTCGCCAGCCAGTCGGACTAGGTCCTACCACCGATTGTGTTTTCGGCTCCCGTTTAGCACCACCCAGGGGTTACTTGTAGGGAATCGCGGGTTAAACCTACGGAAGCGGGAAGCATCAACCCCCGGAATTATAACGGAACATCCGTAAAAATCACTGTAGATTAGTATAGCACATTAGTATAGCTGATTATGTGTGCAACGACAAGCAAAAGTGCTGTTATCAGAATTTAAATAAATCAAACCAATTAATTTTTATTTAATTTCTATTTATTTTGATATCACTTGAGTTATAAATGTACATTAGAGGTAATTGTGATTAATCCACACTAAAAAATAATAATCTATAACCCATATTTTACGTAATACTACAAACTCTTAAATAAATTACAGACTATAGGAACAATGGTATCACATTAATGTTATAATACTATGGGCTGCATCCGGGAAGGTGTTCAGTGTGTCCAGGTCATCAGTTGGCGTAGTTCCTGACGTCGAACCACTGGTAGATCTGTTCGCCCCTCGTGTCGTAATTGTACTCCAAACATTTCTTTCTAAACAATCTGTAACAGTTAAGCAATAGCTTAGAGATGCGATCAGTATTATCTTAAGACGACCTTGAACACGGTATCCTGTCGATAGTACTTCAGTTAGATTCAGTACTGACCCTCCGTAAGTGTTGCAGCCTACGACAGGGTAGTCTCGTCTGTAGCACTTGGTGCCGAGCGCGTTGAAGTATATCTTGCCGATTCTGCGCGACGTCTTCGTGTTAGCTTTGTTCAGACACAGCCGGAATGCCTCGTCACATTTACAGTTCAACCTGAAAGAAAGATGATAACTATATTATGATACTTCTTAAAGAACTATTGCCTTATTGAAGAACAAATTTATTGAATTTATAGTACTATATTATGTTTATTTCGTTTTCTTCAAATGTCCGTGTAGTAAGTACCTGGTGTAGAAGGCGTCGTTGGTGAGGCCATGCTTGGTCTCCCCGGCGAGTATGAGGTCAGTGCAGTGGTCGTGCTCCCGACAGCACATGTCAGTCTCGCGCGCTGAGCCCAGGTCCTCGTAGCTCTTCGCTATGTCCCCTTTACCGCACCATTTTGTACCTGAAAATAATAAAGACTATATTTTTAATTTACTGATACTTTTTCGTTGGAACTAAGTACTGATTAGACGAACAGTTAGTCTGTAGTCAATACGCAGAAATTAAATACAATCATCTAGTAAAAAAACTCTTACCAGGAAATATGAAGTCGAACTTCTTCCTTGCTTCTGTTTCACTTTGAATATCTAGTACGTCTTCATTGATATTAACAGAAGCGTCGTTCGCAAACCAGCTGCCGGTCACTCCGTTAATGTATAAAACGATCATTAGAAAGAAACAGTATAAACAAGCGGCCATTTTGAACACCTCAACGGCTTTATGTATTCGTACTGTTAAAGTATTGCACTGTTTGAAGAGCGTAAATTAGTAAATAAACCTGTATCGGCTAGTAAAACTCTTGTGTTAATGAATGAAGGAAGTCACTGAATATGACTTTATATGTAATGTTTTATCGTTCATTATTTTGTTCAAGCTTCCTTTAGCATGACGTCGTTGTGTTCATCAATAAACTGGGACTAGCCAAGAAGCAACAATACGTAAGCACATTTAGAGCGTATACATACGTAATACAATATAGACAGATACATACGTAATACAATATATACAAATACATACGTAATACGATATATACAAATACATACGTAATACAAATATATTCCCACGTGGCGATGAGATAATAAAAATTGTGGTGTCAGCTAAATTTAAAAAAAACGAATTTAGTACTAATCTACTTATATGACGAACGAATTGAGAGCCTTCTCTTTTTCTACTTAAAATTGGTTGGAAATAACGCAAACGCAGGATTCAAGAAATAGGATGGTGGTATATACCTGTGTCTCGCTACCCCTCTCTCTCTTTCAGCCCACAAAGGTCCACTATCCGAATATTACGATATGTTCTACAATAAGTAAATGTCTGCCATCGTATTATGGTGGTATAATGTTCAAGTTGCGCTGCTGCCTATTGACCAGTGACTCCCTCAGTAGCCTTTTAAAACATTCACCGAAGAGATGGTGTAGTGCAATTTAAAAACACAAAGCTGGCGCAGGTGAGATCAACTTAGTCTTGTGCATTACCTGGAAACCATCATGAGGTTAATGCTGCCTTTCGGGTTGAGATAAAGGTGGAATTTTCAATGATAATAAAGTAAAACCACTGTTATCGACTGATGCTTTAAAGTAGACAGATGTATAGGCAGCGCATAGATAGGTAGCGACTTGGCTCTACCCCCTGTCATTGCTGAAGTCCATGGGCGACGGTAACCACTCATCGTCAGATAGGCCGTACGATCGTTCGCCAACAAGGGCAATTAAAAAAAAGGTGGTGTACCTCACTGCGCGCTGGCATTAAGCACAAGCACTACTGAAGATTCTTTTTAAATGTAAACTAGCCCCTTACCACGAAGTAATTTAACTCCCGGTAATTATGCCGGGCTGGTCTCGTAAAGACTACATAAGAATATGGCTGACTGAATATGGCAACGAATGGTACTAGTGTAATTCAAATAAATAAAAAATTAACACATAAGCTATATGTTTGTAGTTTATTTCTCATTTAAATCAAATTAATTTTCATACGTTCCCCAAGGGAAACCTAATTTACGTAAGAATGCAATAAACAAAAGTTAACAACGCGTAGTCTTTTTACGTCTGTGATTTTGTAAAAGTAAATGACGTATTATTGTTGTAAATAATAGCGATGTAGATCAATGTTTCCCTTCGCGCGTTGTCCCGATTTACTGACATCACGTCACATTACAGGAAACTGTGAAGAAACTGCTAAATAATATAAAAAGGCAAATATTAAATAATTAATCGTTCAGTATTAAAAAGACGATACGAGCAGTATCAATTTATGAAATTGTTATATAAGAGTGCTTATTTTCTATAGAAAAAAGTTGTTGAAATGTTCAAAATGGCCGCTTGTTTTTGTTGTTTCATTGTAATGATCGCGTTGTACATTAACGGAGTGACCGGCAGCTGGTTCGCGGAGGACTCTGCTATTAATATCGATGAAGACGTACTAGATATTCAAAGTGAAATAATAGCAAAGAAGAAGTTCGACTTCATCTTTCCTGGTAAGTGCTTTTTTTAATAGTTGATCATAATTCATTTCTGCGTATCGACAACTAACTAGCTGTGTGTCTAATCAACACTTAATTCTAGCTAAAAATAATTAGTAAATTGAAAAAAAATGTATTTTATTTCAAAAGGTACAAAATGGTGCGGTAAAGGGGACATAGCGAAGAACTACGAGGACCTGGGCTCAGCGCGCGAGACTGACATGTGCTGTCGGGTGCACGACCACTGCACTGACCTCATACTCGCCGGGGAGACCAAGCACGGCCTCACCAACGACGCCTTCTACACCAGGTACTTACTACACGGAAATTTGAAGAAAACGAAATAAACATAATATTGTACTTTATATTCAACAAGCAGCCCGCTCCGGCTCCGCTCGGGTCTTTTACAAAAATTTCAACGATATTTGTTTTTTTTTTTTTTTAAAAGAACACTTCTTGCGGCATGACTATAATAGTGAGACATATGCTGTCGCGACACTTTTTGTAAATAGTAATGTTTTCTACAAAGTCGTAGTACATTATTTTATTCTATCATCAATAGTTTTCGCAGGGCACGCGATGTAAATAATATTTTAGGTAATTTTTTTACACCTTGTGTTTATTGGAGTTTTAGTAACGATCCCTAATTTTTTCAAAAAAGATTATATTATTATTATTATTATATTATTATATTATATTATATATTATATTATTATAGGAATAGTGTAGCTTCCAAACTGTGAAAGAATTTTTCAAATCGGTTCAGTAGTGTCGGAGCCTATTCAATACAGACAAACAAACAAATCTTTCCTCTTTATTAGTATAGAAGTATACATAAGATTTGTTCTTATATAAGGCAATAGTTCTTTAAGAAGTATGCATAATATAGTTATCATCTTTCTTCCAGGTTGAACTGTAAATGTGACGAGGCATTCCGGCTGCGTCTGAACAAAGCTAACACGAAGACGTCGCGCAGAATCGGCAAGATATACTTCAACGCGCTCGGCACCAAGTGCTACAGACGAGACTACCCTGTCGTAGGCTGCAACACTTACGGAGGGTCAGTACTGAATCTAACTGAAGTACTATCGACAGGATACCGTGTTCAAGGTCGTCCTAAGATAATACTGATCGCATCTCTAAACTATTGCTTAACTGTTGCAGATTGTTCAGAAAGAAATGCTTAGAGTACGATTACGACACAAGGGGCGAACAGATCTACCAGTGGTTCGACGTCAGGAACTACGCCAACTGATGACCTGGACACACTGAACACCTTCCCGGATGCAGCCCATAGTATTATAACAATAATGTGATACCATGTTCCTATAGTCTGTAATTTATTTAAGAGTTGTAGCAGTACGTAAAAGACATTAAAGTTTTCTTGTAAATGTGGATCAATCACAATTACCTTTAATGAACATTTATAATTTAAGTGATTATTCATCAAAATAAATGGAAGAAAATTACTTTTTTAATTTATTTTAAAGTAATATAATTTAAATTAATTTCATTTTATTTAAATATACAATTTAATTTCTATAACAGCGCTTGTGCTTAAATCGGTACACATACTCGTAATATGGAAATGATTCGACTTTAATCTCAAAAATAAGGATAACTTAGAAATTCCTTTGGTTTTGCGAATTCTTAGGATGTTTATTGGATTTTTTATTGCCCTTGTAGGCAGACGAGAATATGGCCCACCTGATGGTGTGTGGTTACCGTCGCAACACCATAGATAGATATAGATAATACGAAACCCGCTGGCAGGTACCAATATTTCTGATGAAATATGTGCTTCACGAATGTTCACGATTGACGTCCACGATGAAGGAATAACGTAAAAATCAAACCCGCAAAAAGTATAATTTGCGTGGTAAGGTCCCGTGGTGGTAGGGTTGTGTGAGCCCGTACGGGTGGGTACCACCGTCCTGCCTATTTCTGCGGTGAAGCAGTAATGCACTTCGGCCCACCTGATGGTGTGTGGTTACCGTCGCCCATAGACTTCAATACTGTAGATAGGTAATAAAGGTAAATAAAAGGTTTATTTTTACGGTTTATTAGGCGCCCATAAAATATATAAGTAAGAAATATGAATCAACTATTTACTTGATTATAAAATTACTGATAAAAAAATAAAAAGTTCTTTAAGTTGCCTAATCATTAGGATGTACTTGAACTAGTTCGTAAATAATGGCTCACACATTATGTGAGGCTGAAAGTGTTACTCGATAACACTAGGTACACTATCCTTACTTTTGACATTAAAGTCGAATCACTAAAGCTGACTGGGAACGCTACACGAAGACACTCGATGATTCCATTAGGTGGATACCACCCCTTCGGGAAAACTATGGAAGATTCCTAAAGCTAGTACTTTCCACAGCTAAAAAATGCATTCAAAGGGGATACCGGAAGTAATATATACCAAAACTGAAGCTCTATGGCAAGAGTTCATAACCACTAGCGACCGGAATGTTGCTGTCGAACTCATTGAGCCCCTCAATGAAGCACGACAAGCTAAATGGGAAAGCACAGTCCAAGACATGAACTTCGCACTCTCAAGCCATAAAGCCTGGCACCTACTTAAACGCTTCACTTCTGGAACTGCCAGCCAGAAGAGTGAACCAAAAGTATGCCCCAGTAAAATTGCGGATAGGATTGTAAAACTGTTTAAAGCACTCAGCCACAAAAAACACACCCGTGAGGTGCGTAAGGATCTTGAATCTCTTAAGACAGACACTGCTCCAGACTCCTATTTCAGCCGTCCAGTTACAGCAGACGAGATAACTGCTAGTAGTGCAGTATCAGAGCTATTAAGGGAAACAAAGCTTGTGGAGAAGACAAAATCTTTCCAGAGCTCATAAAACACAGTGGACTCCATATCCGTGAGTGGGTCGCGAAATTCTTCACGAATATCATTGACTCTGGAAAAATCCAACTTGCGATGAAACGGGCGAAGATAACGGCAATACTCAAACCTGGTAAGCCAGCTGACAGTGCGGATAGCTATCGCCCCATTGCCCTTCTGAGCGTAATGTATAAAGTACTTGAGCGAATCATACTTAACCGCATTGCACCAACTATAGAAAAACATATTCCTCAAGAGCAAGCTGGATTCCGTCCAGGACGCAGCTGCTGCGATCAAGTGTTAGCACTGACCACACTCTTGGAGAGGGGCTTTAACGAAAACCTCAAGTCGTCAACTGTATTCGTGGACCTAACAGCTGCTTACGACACAGTGTGGCGCCAGGGACCGCTGTACAAACTACTCAAGCTGATCCCCTATATAAAGATCTACAAAGTTATTGAGGACGCCCTTACCAACAGACCATTCCGTGTCCATCTGGGAGATAAGTCTAGCTTATCGAGGGTCCTGAACAACGGCCTCCCGCAGGGCTCAGTCCTCGCACCAACACTCTTCAACGTGTACACCCACGATGTGCCAGAGACGCTCTCCAGGAAATTTGCGTACGCTGACGATCTAGCTCTAGTCGCACAAGGTCGCAGTATAGAGACAACAGAAAGTCACCTTGAAAACGACATGACCACGCTTGATGACTACTTCATTCGATGGCGCTTGTGTCCGAATGCCTCCAGGACGGAAGTCTGCTATTTCCACCTAAATAACCGACAGGCTAACAAGAAACCCAACGTCACCTTTAGAGGCTCCACTCTCCCCTTTAACCCCTGTCCCAAATATCTGGGTGTCACCCTAGACCGGTCTCTCACATACAGTGCCCATCTGAATAACGTCGCAGCGAAATTGAGAACCAGGAACAATATGCTACAAAAGCTGACAGGGACAACGTGGGGGATGCTCGGCAGCGACGCGTCCTAGAAGGCGATGCTCGACCTTTGAGAGTCCACCATCTCGCAGAAGGAGCCGGCGGAGCGAGAGAGGGAGAGCTCTTCCCTTTCCGCACCGATCCGTCGCCGTCGAGCCGGGGGCCGGAGGCGAGAATACGCCCGTACGTCCCGGCCCGTGTAGGTAGCGGCCTCCCCCCGGTGAAGGTCAAGGGGTGACCTGAGAGGTGAGGCTGCGCGGTGCGCTACCAGCACTCTAGCGCGCTGCCGTGGAGTAAATAGAGCGACCGATCGACGGTGTATCGCGTCCCGACCCGGCAGGCTGCTTCTGGTCCAGCGGGGTATTCCGGGACACCAGCGGCACCGTCTGGGCGGCCTGACGGGTTGCCGTACCGAGACGGCCGACGTTTCAGAGCCTTCGATTCGCCTCGAAGGCTCCGTCGGCTGGGCGTCCTTGGGGTGAGCCGCGCCGTCTGGTTGTAGTGTTGACCGCGGTAACCCCCCTACCTCATCCGGGTTCTGACCTCGGAGGGGATCGAACGTCGGTGCAGGGGAGTCGTTTAGTGGGTGGGCCCTAAAATCCTTGGGCCTGCGGCAGGCAGCCAACTGCCTGAGGACATCCGCCCTGGCCCTGGTATATACGACGGCAGAAGACTGCGCACCCCTGCATGGTTAAACAGCTCCCACACTACTGTAGTCGATACGCAACTAAACCACACCATGCGCCTAATACTGGTGGTAGGACCTCTTGTGAGTTCGCGCGGGTGGGTACCACCACCCTGCCCATTTCTGCCGTGAAGCAGTTATACGTTTCGGTTTGAAGGGTGGGGCAGCCGTTGTGACTATACTTGAGACCTTAGAACTTATATCTCAAGGTGAGTGGCGCATTTACGTTGTGGATGTCTATGGGCTCCAGTAACCACTTAACACCAGGTGGGCTGTGAGCTCGTCCACCCATCTAAGTAATAAAAAAAAATCACGGGGTGCTTAAAACCAACCCCTCTGTATTGGCTTCCGGCACTGAGCAGCATTTCCCCACCCCACCTTCGCCGCACCCACCACCTATACGCAGATATAGAAAAGGTGCTTAGACGACCCGAACTGCCTATCAACAGGGACCTAGCCAGCTTCAAATCGACGAGATTGAAGTCACGAAACCCACCGGCATTACAGGCATACCAACCACACTCCAATCGGAACACAAACGAGGCCTGGGTTAAGAATGGTCAGCCAGATGTATCCCACCTGAACTGTTCGAGCTGAATCCACACTCCCGCCCACCTCGTTTCAAAGAAAAACGCCCAATCTGGTGTATGCTTAACCACCTGAGAACGGGAGTTGGTCACTGTAACCAACTGCGGAAGAGACGGGGCTGGACGCAAAACGAAAGCTGTGAATGCGGATGCCCAGAGCCAACTGTACGCCACATTGTCATGGAATGCCCACTAACGAGATTCGCAGGCCAAGTGGAAGATCTCAAAAATGTAACAAAAGAAGCTATCGATTATTTCACAAACTGTAAATTTAAATTATAACCACGCAGGGTAAACGAATGCCATACGATAAATAAAATTTCCATTTTATGTGCAACGATTCAAGCACAAGTACTGTTATCAGAATTTGAAATGCATTAAACCAATCAATTTATTTCTACATATTTATTTTGATGTCACTTCAGTTATAAATGTACATTATATATTAATTGTGTAATTAGTAATTATGATTAAACCACACTAAAAAATAATAATCTATAACCCGTATTTTACGTAATACTATAACTCTCTTAAATAAATTACAGACTATAGGAACAATGGTATCACATTAATGTTATAATAACTATGGGCTGCATCCGGGAAGGTGTTCAGTATGTCCAGGTCATCAGTTGGCGTAGTTCCTGACGTCGAACCACTGGTAGATCTGTTCGCTCCTCGTGTCGTAATCGTACTCCAAACATTTCTTTCTGAACAATCTGCAACAGTTAAGCAATAGTTTAGAGATGCGATCAGTATTATCTTAGGACGACCTTGAACACGGTATCATGTCGATAGTACTTCAGTTAGATTCAGTACTGACCCTCCGTAAGTGTTGCAGCCTACGACAGGGTAGTCGCGTCTGTAGCACTTGGTGCCGAGCGCGTTGAAGTATATCTTGCCGATTCTGCGCGACGTCTTCGTGTTAGCTTTGTTCAGACACAGCCGGAATGCCTCGTCACATTTACAGTTCAACCTGGAAAAAAGATGATAGCTATATTATGATACTTCTAAAAGAACTACTGCCTTATTGAAGAACAAATCTTATTGAATTTATAGTACAATATTCTGTTTATTGCGTTTTCTTCAAATGTCCGTGTAGTAAGTACCTGGTGTAGAAGGCGTCGTTGGTGAGGCCGTGCTTGGTCTCCCCGGCGAGTATGAGGTCAGTGCAGTGGTCGTGCTCCCGACAGCACATGTCAGTCTCGCGCGCTGAGCCCAGGTCCTCGTAGTTCTTCGCTATGTCCCCTTTACCGCACCATTTTGTACCTGAAAATAATAAAGACTATATTTTTAATTTTCTCATACTTTTTCGCTGGAACTAGGCATTGATTAGACGAACAGCGAGTCTGTAGTCGATACGCAGAAAATAATTATGATCAATTAGTAAATAAACTCTTACCAGGGAAGATGAAGTCGAACTTCTTCCTTGCTATTGTTTCATTTTGAATATCTAGTACATCTTCATCGATATTAACAGCAGAGTCGTCAGTAAACCAGCTGCCCGTCACTCCGTTAATATACAAAACGATTATTATAATGAAAACACAGGAACAAGCGGCCATTTTGAACATCTTTGATTTGATTTTTTAATTAATTCAAACTGTGACTTTTCGAACCGAAGCCTTTGTAAGACTGAATAATTCGAGTGATCGTGTTAGTCTTTATATTGTTTAATTGTTTCCTTGAACATGACGTAGTGATCTCCGTCGTAAGTTGGGACAAGCCGGGAAGCTCACAGTTTTCTAAAGTAATTACCTACAATAACACTACGCAAATAAACATGTGCACAATATTACGTTCGTATTTGGGTTCTTTCAAAAGATGCCTGTTATTGAGGTGTTAGGCGTGATCAAAACAACACGATGCGGGCTGACGTTGGCACTGACTGCGTAGGTCTTGGATTCGCAAACAGGAAAGAATATTAGGTACCACTACCGACTTAAATTACAAAATAAAACAAATGTACTACCACGGAGTGGTGATCTGGAGCTATTTTATTCTCATTGTAGGGGCGCCAGCAAAAGGTTTTCTTGATGGTTAATATCCACAGCTACACCACGGTTCACCGTTGGGAGCTCTCCTCAAACCTCGTTTGAAGAAGGACATATTGTCATATCGTCTGGAAAACACAGTGGAGGGGAGTTCCTTCCGAAGCCACATGGTGCATTAATATACTCTGCTCCGACCGTTTCCTGAGAGCAGAGACAGCCTTCATTGAGCAGGACTTCATGCAAGCCTGGACTTGTGCTTGTTGAACCCCTATTTAGCTTTGAATGGTGAAAGATATTTTTATCCTTATAAAAATAGGCAAAGACAAAACAGTTAAATATCATTTTCTCCTCTGGGTCTCAACCGAATTCTTGTTTTTTTTGGTCACGGATGAGATTTGGTTGTTATTAATAAATGATATTTTTTTTCTTTTTCAAACTGTCTATAACAAAACAGTAGGGAAAACGTATTGCATCAAATAAATCTAAATATTGAGGTGTCCTAATTAGGCGTAGAAACTCTAATTTCATGTTTACTTAAACCTAGGCCTTAGGACAGCATTGAGTTGAAAGAATAAAAAAATTTCAAAATTCTTATAGTCAGTAAAAAATGTTCTCGCCAACAATAAAAGGTACTTTAATAAGTTTTTTGATAAACAAACTTAATCTATTTATTAATAAAATAAAAATATATATATATATTAATTTACAAGTAGTGTTTTTTGACGACAAATTTTAACAGATAATATATTGCAATATATTAACAGATCACTTCACTTCTTATTTAAATAAAAAATATAAATAATTAAAGATTTAGTTATAACACAAACTTGTACTTCAATAACAAACAATTGAGCAGACAAATTCAATGGAAGCTTTGCATGGTTTTAGAGATAGAAATGGTACCTAATCCTCGTTAAACAATTCAGGGCGATTTTTAAATATTTTCGCAAGAATGTATGTGTATTGAACTAAAGCGCCGCATATGGCTCGAGAGAAGCAGTTTTCCGACCCCTGACCTAGGCCATAAAATTTTGGTATGATCATTGCCTGAGAGTTAATGACCTATCTATTACTGTTTTTTCTTTCTGAATAGGATAACTTAACAAGAGTATTTACTTCAATTAAATTCATAAACACGTGGGAGAATTAGTCTTGTTTTTCGAATAGTCCTGTCGGGGAAAATCAAAAAAATATGAAAATCTAAAAAAATTGTATTATCGAGGAAACATCGGTCGGTAAATGACTGTAACTACGCTAATAACAAACAGTGGCCAAGTATTAAGATTTATGTAATGTATTACGTATTGTTATTTAAATATTAATAGTTTTCCCTTCGTGGCTTGTCCCGACGATGACGGCTCATTGACAACGTTTGTCTGTCGTCACGCTCAAGGAAACAACGAGATGTATCAATAAAGGTAAACAATTAAATAGTATATAAGAGATTTTCAATTACTCCAATCATTCAGTAAGCATCTGCTATAAACGCGAGCTATTACAAATTAATAACATATCCTTAAGAGGATTGTTTCAAACAAAAAGCCGTTGAAATGTTCAAGATGGTCGCGTGTTGGAGTTGTTTCATTGTTCTGATCGCCTTGTACGTTAATAGAGTAACAGGCAGCTGGTTTGCGAACGACTCTGCTGTTAGTATCGATAAAGACGTACTAGATATTCAAAGTGAAACATTAGCAAGGAAGAAGTTCGACTTCATCTTTCCTGGTAAGAGTTTATTTACTAGTTGATCATAATTATTTTCTGCGTATCGACTACAGACTCGCTGTTCGTCTAATCAATACTTAGGTCCATCGAAAAAGTATCAGAAAACTAAAAATATAGTCTTTATTATTTTCAGGTACAAAATGGTGCGGTAAAGGGGACATAGCGAAGAACTACGAGGACCTGGGCTCAGCGCGCGAGACTGACATGTGCTGTCGGGAGCACGACCACTGCACTGACCTCATACTCGCCGGGGAGACCAAGCACGGCCTCACCAACGACGCCTTCTACACCAGGTACTTACTACACGGACATTTGAAGAAAACGCAATAAACAGAATATTGTACTATAAATTCAATAAGATTTGTTCTTCAATAAGGCAGTAGTTCTTTTAGAAGTATCATAATATAGCTATCATCTTTTTTCCAGGTTGAACTGTAAATGTGACGAGGCATTCCGGCTGTGTCTGAACAAAGCTAACACGAAGACGTCGCGCAGAATCGGCAAGATATACTTCAACGCGCTCGGCACCAAGTGCTACAGACGAGACTACCCTGTCGTGGGCTGCAACACTTACGGAGGGTCAGTACTGAATCTAACTAAAGTACCATCGACAGGATACCGTGTACAAGGTCGTCCTAAGATAATACTGATCGCATCTCTAAACTATGGCTTAACTGTTACAGATTGTTCAGAAAGAAATGTTTGGAGTACGATTACGACACGAGGAGCGAACAGATCTACCAGTGGTTCGACGTCAGGAACTACGCCAACTGATGACCTGGACACACTGAACACCTTCCCGGATGCAGCCCATAGTTATTATAATATTAATGTGATACCATTGTTCCTATAGTCTGTAATTTATTTAAGAGAGTTATAGTATTACGTAAAATACGAGTTATAGATTATTATTTTTTAGTGTGGTTTAATCATAATTACTAATTACACAATTAATATCTAATGTACATTTATAACTGAAGTGACATCAAAATAAATATGTAGAAAGAAATTAATTGGTTTAATTCATTTCAAATTCTGATAACAGTACTTGTGCTTGAATCGTTGCACATAAAATGGAAATGATTCGACTTTAATGTCAAAAGTAAGGATAGTGTAGTGTTATCGAGTAACACTTCCGGCCACACATAATATTATTATGTGAGCCATTATTTACGAACTAGTTCAGGTACATCCTAATGATTAGGCAATATATAGAACTTATTATTGTTTTATCAGTAATTTTATAATCAAGTAAATAGTTGATTCATATTTCTTACTTATTCTTACATATTTCTTACTTATATATTTTATGGGCGCCTTCAGCTTGACAGCTTCCGGCGAAATAAACCTTTAATGTTATTTATGTTATATAATACTATATTATTAAATAATAATTGTACGTAAATAATCAACAGAATAATTAAGATAAACAATATTTAATATTACCTATTAAGTTTGAATTAAAATAGCTCAAGATAGTTGTAAAAATACCGACCGACATTTTTCAAAGAGCTCCGATATTAAGACATAAAATTATCGAATTTGGAAGCGCATTTGTAACGAGACGTTTATTGTCTTTATTGTTGTATAATAATGAGATTATCTATATATTAATACGTGAAGCAAATACTTTGTATCCCTTTTTACGAAAATTGAGCGGACGGAGGAGTATGAAATTTTACACACTTATAGAGAATATAGAGGAGAAGTGCACAATGTTATTTTTTTTTGAATAATGCATAAAAGATACATTAAATCAATAAAGAAAACATTACACACACTACATACCATGCATTTGACGCACACACGCATGCATACTATTTATTGTGAAACTTTTGTTCTTGACGTCTGTTGTCAAATTGAGATTAAATATTGTTTGTCTTTGTTAATATTTTTTATAGTGTAGTCTTGGCGAAATTTGTGATTATAAAATACAATCTTAATAGTGTACAAACTTAGAATTTCAATTAATTATAGTCGAATTTCGACTACTGCGGGACCTAGTATAATGAAAATTGTTAGTAGCATCTTCATGAGAATTGTGGTTGTTGTTTTGGTGGTTAATGTTGTTTGAAGTGATAGTTCGTATCGATCGTAATAAAAATCAAACCCATAAAAATTCTTATTTGCGTAGAGCATCTCGTGCATGGGTAGGTATCACTACCCTTCCTTTTTCTACCGTAAAGCAGTAATACATTTTGATTTGTTTTGTGATGGATTTTAAAGGGTACTTGGACTGTAAAAACGGAAACTTAGAACTCATGTCTTAAGATGGGTGGCAGCATTTACGTGTTGATGACTATGGGCTCCAGTGACCGCTAAGCTCCAGGTAGGCCCTGAGCTCGTCTACATATAATAGTAATGAAAAAAAAATCTAATGAAGAGGTTAGTAAGAGATTCTAAAATTTTTACATATATAGTTAAAATATACATAACATAAACATATATTTTAATTAAGTTTGAAGTTCCGCTATCTTCATTATTTAGATTTTGTTTACGTCTTCTATGTTCCGATAGCACAATTCCAAAATACCATTTTAATAATTTGGTCGATACAAATAAAGACGGGATTATTTTCCCGACGAATAATGTATTATACGCTAAGATTTTTCAATTTAATGTTTTTTTTTTTTTTGCTTAGATGTGTGGACGAGCTCACAGCCCACCTGGTGTTAAGTGGTTACTGGAGCCCATAGACATCTACAACGTAAATGCGCCACACACCTTGAGATATAGTTCTAAAGGTCTCAGTATAGTCACAACGGCTGCCCCACCCTTCAAACCGAAACGCATTACTGCTTCACGGCAGAAATAGGCGGGGCGGTGGTACCTACCCGTGCGGACTCACAAGAGGTCCTACCACCAGTAAATGTATTAATAATTGATTAAATAATATATAAATAATAATAATAATTAATTAATGTATTAAATAATTCGCTTTACTTAGAGCTTTTACTGTCAAGCAGTTGCACTTAAACATATAATCACTCGTATTTTTATCGGGTAAATATTGAAAAAAATATACAAATGAAATGACAACAAAATCAATAAAAAAATGATTAAATTTCAAAATGTAATTACACGTGCTTCAAATAAAATTCATTTGAATAAAAAAAAAATACTGCCAGACATAGATAGTCTACATATAAAATAGCCTGTAAAAAGGGAACTTCATAGGTATAGACCTATTATTATTTGTATCAGATTTGATTATTATTCCTTTTGCGAAGACACGCTAAATTTCCGTACCACGAATACTCGAACGCAAGCATATGGAATATGTACTCTACATCACGAATAAACGAATAAGTGGACTCCTTCGCACCCTGCAGTCTTGGTCATCTTGTCCTCGTCGCATGTAGTGCAACCGTGGAACATAACACAGGAGAAAATCCACGTAGCCTCTAATTCTGGTGTACGGTGAGCTCGTGTCTCCTTCTATTTAATTAGAAAAAAGTGGATTCAAGTAAACTGAGATTAAAAGAAACGGAGCTACCAGCTAAGCCCGCTTGCGACCTCGATCGATGCAGTTCGATTAAATCGTCAACTGAATCAATCATAAATAAGAAGCAAAATGACAAGAATAACAATGTCTTATTGTTAACACGACGACGATAAACGAGGAACTTTAATTTTATTGCATACATAGGTTAGAGGTATCTTGAAGTGGCCAAGAAAATGAATAAATGAGTTTACTTCTTCAAATACTCATTATATATTTATTTTTAATTATTTTACAAAATAGAATTGACATGCGCGTCCATCTTTTTTCTTCGTGTTATATATATTATAATTTTTTTTCACATTTGGTGCCACTATTGCCTTTCCTGTTTTGTGATTCGTTCGTGCGATACATCACAGTCATCAATGTATGACGCGACGTTGATTCGTTAACACACCACTTTCCGTCCACACTATCTGGAACCGCTGCGTTCATCGACAGTGCGTTTCCAGAGATCTTTGGTACCTCGTACCATCCGATTCTGGAACGATCTCTCCTCCACGGTGTTTCTCGAGCGCTATGACGGATCCTTCTTCAAACACAGCCTATGGAAAGTGCCCAGTGGTAGGCGGCGACTTGGCTGTACTCCTGACATTGCTGACTACGGGTATTATGCTCTTCTGCCTACAAAGGCAATAAAAAAAACTTGTTGTTAAGTAGTCACTGGTGGACATCAATAATGTCAATGCCAACGCCGACCATCTTGAAATATGACTTCTAAGTCTCACTGTATACAGTATAAAGGTTGCCCCGACCCTTCAAACCGAAGTGCATTACTGCTTCACCGCAGAAATAGGCAGGACGGTGGTACCCACCCGTACGGGCTCACACAACCCTACCACCACGGGACCTTACCACGCAAATTATACTTTTTGCGGGTTTGATTTTTACGTTATTCCTTCATCGTGGACGTCAATCGTGAACATTCGTGAAGCACATATTTCATCAGAAATATTGGTACCTGCCAGCGGGTTTCGTATTATCTATATCTATCTATGGTGTTGCGACGGTAACCACACACCATCAGGTGGACCATATTCTCGTCTGCCTACAAGGGCAATAAAAAATCCAATAAACATCCTAAGAATTCGCAAAACCAAAGGAATTTCTAAGTTATCCTTATTTTTGAATTTAAAGTTGAGTCATTTCCATATTACGAGTATGTGCACCGATTTAAGCACAAGCGCTGTTATAAATATTAAATTGTATATATATAAATAAAATGAAATTAATTTAAATTATATTACTTTAAAATAAGTTAAAAAACTTATTTTCTTCCATTTATTTTATTGGGTTATCACTTAAATTATAAATGTACATTCAAGGTAATTGTGATTGATCCACATTTACAAGAAAACTTTATCTTTAATACCCGTCTTTTACGTATTGCTACAACTCTTAAATAAATTACAAACTATAGGAACAATGGTATCACATTAATATTATAATAACTATGGGCTGCATCCGGGAAGGTGTTCAGTGTGTCCAGGTCATCAGTTGGCGTAGTTCCTGACGTCGAACCACTGGTAGATCTGTTCGCTCCTCGTGTCGTAATCGTACTCCAAACATTTCTTTCTGAACAATCTGTAACAGTTAAGCAATAGTTTAGAGATGCGATCCGTATTATCTTAGGGCGACCTTGAACACGGTATTCTGTCGATGGTACTTCAGTTAGATTCAGTACTGACCCTCCGTAAGTGTTGCAGCCTACGACAGGGTAGTCTCGTCTGTAGCACTTGGTGCCGAGCGCGTTGAAGTATATCTTGCCGATTCTGCGCGACGTCTTCGTGTTAGCTTTGTTCAGACACAGCCGGAATGCCTCGTCACATTTACAGTTCAACCTGGAAGAAATATGATAACTATATTATGATACTTCTTAAAGAACTATTGCCTTATTTAAGAATAAATCTTATTGAATATAAAGTACAATATTATGTTTATTTATTTTTCTTAAAATGTCCGTGTAGTACCTGGTGTAGAAGGCGTCGTTGGTAAGGCCGTGCTTGGTCTCCCCGGCGAGTATGAGGTCAGTGCAGTGGTCGTGCTCCCGACAGCACATGTCAGTCTCGCGCGCTGAGCCCAGGTCCTCGTAGTTCTTCGCTATGTCCCCTTTACCGCACCATTTTGTACCTGAAAATAATAGACTATATTTTTAATTTTCTGATACTATTTCGGTGGAACTAAGTATTGATTAGACGAACAGTTAGTCTGTAGTTGATACGCAGCAATGAATTATGATAAACTATTAAAAACACACCAGGAAAGATGAAGTCCAACTTCTTCCTTGCTATTGTTTCACTTTGAATATCTAGTACGTCTTCATCGATATTAACAGCAGAGTCGTTCGCGAACCAGCTGCCCGTCACTCCGTTAATATACAACGCGATCATTACAATGAAACAACAAAAACAAGCGGCCATTTTGGACATTACAACAACTTTTTTCTATAGAAAATAAGCACTTATATAACTATTTCATAAATTGGTGCTGCTCGTATTGAAGTCTTTTTAATACTGAACGATTAATTATTTAATATTTGCCTTTATACATTATTTAAGTGTTTCTTCACAGTTTCCTGTATTGTGACGTGATTTCAATAAATCGGGACAACGCGCCAAGGGAAACATTGACCTACATCGCTATTATTTACAACAATAATACGTCATTTACTTTTACAAAATCACAGACGTAAGAAGACTACGCGTTGTTAAATTTTGTTTATTGCATTCTTACGTAAATTAGGTTTCCCTTGGGGAACGTACGAAAATTAATTTGATTTTAATGAGAAATAAACTACAAACATATAGCTTATGAGTTAACGTAAACGCACCCATTACCGCCAGTTTAAGCTAGGTTCAGATTGATAGGCAAAAAATAAGCAGTTGTTCAATCACTGGCTTTATCTTTTTTTTGACGATTCCGAAGATAACTCTTTTTTAATGCAATAAAGGGACAACTAGCAAAAATACACTTAAAAAAATAAAAATTGATGGGAAGAGCCATGTCCCTATTACCGATCCAATGCATGGGGTGTGTTCCTATTAGCGTTTTTTTGGCACTTATTACCGACCGCTAAAGCAACAGAATTAGTCATGTTAAATAAAAATTATTGTCTTAGTTTAATTATTGATATGAAGCAACAGTACTTTAATTATTAAGTCACAATTCTCTTAATAATCTCTTAAAAGTAATCTAAACGTAATTAATACTGATGACAATTTTTGGGCATGCGCTTGTAGGGGTAAAAAACCACAGGAGGTGCGATTTCATAATCAGCAGAAACAATACATCCAGTTAAACATTCTCTTTCATCATTGAAGACTCGAGTCTCCAATACGATTCGAGTCTCAATACCTCTATGGTGCTTCATTCTACGATGATTCATTTTGTCTTGGGACACAAAAATAATTCAGTTTCGTCGCAATTAAAACTTCTAGCAGAATTGTTTATTTTATTCAAAATATTGATACACATCAATCAGTAAACCATGACCTTATGTTTCTTCTTTCACTTCGTTTCTATATGCTGGCAAATTTTGGACAAGTCTTTTTTGAAATTTTGGGATGGGTTTGATCAAATTTTGAAGCCAGTGTCTTCCTGTTACTCCGTCTTTAAATGGGTGTGGGAGATTTAATGTTTTCACTAATTTTGACACCGTCTCCAATAACTGCCTTTTTTACATGAAAATATAATCTTCCCAAATAGTGAATTCAGTCTATTAATTGGTGTTCTACATCCTTAGTGAAAACTCCACAATTTTCTTCAGTATACTTGTGATCTTTCTTGTTCCGAAGAGTTCTTCTAGGAATCTGAAATCTCTTCGAGGTTTCATATACATTTATTTGCTTCATTATTAATGGCCATCAATCAAGTTGACTAGCTATAGGTATATTGTTGACGTCTTGTTGGTTCCATGTTTCTGAAACTAATTTATCTATCGAGTCGAATATGTGCAATAAGTAAATAATATTTTTAAATACACTCAAGTGGAAGTCAATAGGTGATTTTTAATATAGTTTAGTTTTTTATTCAATAATGAATTGCTGTTTTATTTTATTTTTTGCTATATATTTTAATTTTTTATTAGGCGATAATGTAATCTTAGTTACATTATATTTACGCAGTACTAAAAATTTATAAAATATATTAACACACTATTAACTTACACAGCTAGGCATACAGACGAAAGGACTATAACTTGAAAGAAAAAACTATATATTGTGTTCCTTTTTGACTACAGGACATTTAAAGCTGCAAAAGTACAGGTAGTTCGGTATTAGGTTATATTAAAGGACATCGTAAAACATATTACCGACAAATAAAAATGTGTACGTAATGTGTAAACATATTGCGTATTAGTATATTTGTGAGATTATCTAGCTGCATTAGTTATGAATATTTTACGATAATGATATTTTAACTAAGAAAATACAATATTTGTAAATTAAGCTTCGTACATTTACAAAAAAAAAAAAACTTAAGAAAATTACTGATATTCACAACTATCTGTACTTCTAATTATATGGCGTTAATAGCTCATATATAACTTGACATACTAACCAATCAAATTAGTATAGCAAATTACTTATTAATTCATATATCTTAATGGAAAACATAGTAACAAAAAAAATATTCATCTAAAAACAAAATAGCAACATGAGCCGGTAATAGGAATAAAATTGTGATAAATGTTCCTATTATCGCCACTTTTAAATATTGAATTTTAGACAAATTTATTCTGTATCACATGGAAATTACTTGTTATTTGGGTTCATTAAAGTCTTAAGAAGACATAAAAAATATTTAAACTGCATTTTTTTTTTTTTTTATATTTACTAACAATCACGCCACGTTAACTGGTCCCGTGATAAGTTCGTAATGAACTTGTGTTACAGGTACCAGATAACGGAAATAAATGTAAGATGTTTATTATACACATACATATATTTAATATACATCCATAACCCTGGAAAAGACATTTATATCTACCATACAAATATCTTCCCTTGGCGGGATTCGAACCCGCGACCCCCTTGTGTAGTGACCATGTCACTTACCACTACACCAGACGGACGCATTAGAATGCTTTACGATTATATTTTTTACTAAAAACGAAATGAGTGCACTTACGTAATCGAGACCGGGTTACTATGAAATTTGTACTGTCTCCGTACTCCAACGACGAACTAGCCAATTATTCTTTAATTAATTGGCTTAGGCACACGAGCAAGTGCTGTATATTTGCAATACAAATACATCTATATTTTGTATAAAGCAAGCACTGGTCTAAGTTTAATACAATAGTTTAAAATTACAATTTTATGAAACGAGCGGTAATGGGTGCCGATTTTAAGGGGTCGTTATTAGGTGCGTTTACGTTATATGTTTTTTTTTAAATTTGAATTACACTAGTACCATTCGTATCCATATTCAGTCAGCCATGTTCTTATGTAGTCTTTATACGAGACCAGCGTGGAAGAATTACCGGAAGTTAAATTACTTCGTGGTAAGGGGCTAGTTTACATTTAAACGGATTCTTTAGTAGTGATTGCCAAACGAGCATGATGATAAGTAGTTACCGTCGCCCATGGACCACAGCAATGCCAGGGGCAGAGCCAAGTCGCTATCTATCATACATCTGTCTACTTTAAAGCATTAGTCGATAACGGTTGTTTTACTTTATTATCATTGAAACTTCCATCCTTTGTCTCAACGCAAAAACAGCGTTCACCTCATGATGGATTTCAGTGAATCGGTGAATGTTTTAAAAGGCTACTGAGGGAGTAACTGGAGAATAAGCAGCAGTGTAAATTTAACTTTATACCAGCATAGTGCGATGGCGGATATTTACTTATTGTAGAACATATCGTAATGTTCGGCTAGTCGACCTTTGTGGGCTGAAAGAGAGAGAGGGGTAGCGAGACACAGGTAGATACAGGTATAGACAATAAAATAATGTGTCCCTTCTAACCAATTTTAAGTAGAAAAGGAGAAGGCTCTCAATTCGTTCGTCATATAGTAGATTAGTACTAGATTGGTTTTTTTTAATTTTGCTTACACCACAGATTTTATCTCATCGCCACGTAGGAATATATTTGTATCACGTATGTATTTGTATATATTGTATTACGTATGTGTACGCTCTAAATGTGCTTACGTATTGTTGCTTCTTGGCTAGTCCCAGTTTATTGATGAACACAACGACGTCATGCTAAAGGAAACTTGAACAAAATAATGAACGATAAAAACATATAAAGTCATATTCAGTGACTTCCTTCATTCAGTAACACAAGAGTAATACTAGCCGATACAGGTTTATTTACTAATTTACGCTCTTCAAACAGTGCAATACTTTAACAGTACGAGTACATAAAGCCGTTGAGGTGTTCAAAATGGCCGCTTGTTTATTTTGTTTCTTTCTAATTATCGTTTTATACATTAACGGAGTGACCGGCAGCTGGTTTGCGGACGACGCTGCTGTTAATATCGATGAAGACGTACTAGATATTCAAAGTGAAACAATAGCAAGGAAGAAGTTCAACTTCATATTTCCTGGTAAGAGTTTTTTTACTAGATGATTGTATTTAATTTCTGCGTATTGACTACAGACTAACTGTTCGTTTAATGAATACTTAGTTCCAGCGAAAAAGTATCAGAAAATTAAAAATATAGTCTTTATTATTTTCAGGTACAAAATGGTGCGGTAAAGGGGACATAGCGAAGAGCTACGAGGACCTGGGCTCAGCGCGCGAGACTGACATGTGCTGTCGGGAGCACGACCACTGCACTGACCTCATAATCGCCGGGGAGACCAAGCACGGCCTCACCAACGACGCCTTCTACACCAGGTACTTACTACACGGACATTTGAAGAAAACGAAATAAACATAATATAGTACTATAAATTCAATAAGTTTGTTCTTCAATAAGGCAATAGTTATTGTAGAAGTTTCATAATATAGTTATCATCTTTCTTCCAGGTTGAACTGTAAATGTGACGAGGCATTCCGGCTGTGTCTGAACAAAGCTAACACGAAGACGTCGCGCAGAATCGGCAAGATATACTTCAACGCGCTCGGCACCAAGTGCTACAGACGAGACTACCCTGTCGTAGGCTGCAACACTTACGGAGGGTCAGTACTGAATCTAACGAAGTACTATCGACAGGATACCGTGTTCAAGGTCGTCCTAAGATAACACTGCTCGCATCTCTAAACTATTGCTTAACTGTTACAGATTATT
Source organism: Bombyx mandarina (assembly GCF_030267445.1). Taxonomy (NCBI): domain Eukaryota; kingdom Metazoa; phylum Arthropoda; class Insecta; order Lepidoptera; family Bombycidae; genus Bombyx; species Bombyx mandarina. The sequence goes on along the minus strand of NC_143222.1, from coordinate 8,784,838 downwards.
CAGAAAGAAATGTTTGGAGTACGATTACGACACGAGGAGCGAACAGATCTACCAGTGGTTCGACGTCAGGAACTACGCCAACTGATAACCTGGACACATTGAACACCTTCCCGGATGCAGCCCATAGTATAACAATATTAATGTGATACCATTGTTCCTATAGTTTGTAATTTTAGTTAAGAATTAGGAAGTATTTTAATTTAACCAACCGATTTGATAATATCATATGTAGGTAATTAATAAATATTGATTATTTTAAAGGAAGATGTTAATGAGCTGTAAACTATTGTTTAACTTTGATTTAAAATCATTTCCATACAGTTCTATATTGTAGACAGCAGTGGCGGCTTTGCAGTTTCGGCCGCCCTAGGCCCCAAGCCATCAGCCGCCCCTTTCTCAGCATCCACCATATAGACTACATAATGAAATTACTTTATTGCCAACTTTTAACAAAATAGATTTAGAAATTTAGGGAAAAAATTTAGTTTTATTTCGCAAGAATATGGTACATAAGTTGTTACAACTAGTAATTTGCTCTAACATACGCTGTCAACTTGGTATACTTGGTTATGCTAACTTTTACACGAGTATTATCAATTATTACGGGTCTTAGGTTAAATCCGCCACTGGTAGACAGTGTAATGTAAAAATTTTGTTACCTCTAATTAATGACGTTATTTTAATTTAAAAAAAAACAACAGAAATAAATGACATTTAATAAAACTTAACTACGTATTATTCGAGAAATTCACACGATATTTTAGGCTCAGGAATGCAAAAGCCAATGAAAAAGTCGACAAAATACATATAATTATTAGCAACTTAATGAACACTTAAAGCTTCGACTTCGGGCCTTAAATATCATGATGGGTGGCATTCTAGTCTATGGGACCTAGTTAATACTCCACAGGTGTTCGAACTTTAGTTCACCATCTACTGCAACAGAAAAAATCACACCCCCTAATTATGATGTTTCCATCGATGTATCTTGTCTATCCGATGATTAACTATTATTTTTTATTTTATAAATGAAGTATTACTAGTGGCCCGGTAGCCTTTTCACTTTCACCAGGACAGGTGGGCGAGCAAGTTCCCAGCTAGGAGAGGTGAGATTTGCTAACAACTGCCCGGGCGCATCCTGAGGAGACCTAAAAACTCAAGGGAGCTGGTTTGCGAAATCTACTACCGGATCGGAGTCACGACCCGCTGAGAAGTTCCGGCGAAAAACTCTGCGGGCTGACGCATTTGCACGTCCAACTCTTTGACGAGTTCGATGAGTACAGTTACCCGAGTCCCTAAGCTTGCTCCTAGTGTTAGAGCTGAAAGCGTTCAATGCAAGAATTTTTTATTTTTTTTATTGCTTAGATGGTTGGACAAGCTCACATCCCACCTGGTGTTAAATGGCTACTGGAGCCCATAGACATCTACAACAGCTGCAACAGCAAGTAGTTCCAACGGCTGCCCTACCCTTCAAACCGAGACGCATTACTGCTTGTACTCTAGACAAATGATACTATAGACAAAACAATATTAATCTATTCTCAATTAGACCATAGACTTTAACAATAAACAAAAGAGTGCATGTTTGTCTCATATACACGTTAGTGTGTGTAATGTTTTATTTATTGATTTAATGTATTTTTATGTATAATTTAAAAAAATATTAGCATGTTACACTCCTTCTCTGTATTCTCTATTAATGTGGGAAATTTCATACTCCTCCGTCTGCGCAATCTTCGTAAAAAGGCGTACAAAGTTTTTGCTTCACGTATTAATATAGAAATTTTACCTTCCAATAAAATTTGTATTATGTTTCCTAAGACGTCCGAAGTCTATTATGAGAGTACATCGTATGATTTCCACTTCAGGTCGCTAAATTTGACTACTTCCGTTTCCTAAGTCCCACCTACAGCGCCCTCTATAACGTCTGGAACCGAACCAACAAGCAAAGACAAGCCGCCATATTTGTCATTGTTCGGCTCATAATGATGGATGTAGCCCCAGGAAGACATTATCTGGACTTCGGACGTCTTAGGAAACATAATACAAATTTTATTGGAAGGTAAAATTTCTATATTATGTGTTCCGTTTGACGTCCGAAGTCCATTATGAGAGACTGTTTGTTATCTCCTGGTGGCTTGTATTTGAAATAAAATAATATATATTTAAAAAGCAACAATGTGACTTATTATGTTTAATTGAAGCAAAGCTTGAATTAAGCACATAATTTAAAATAATTGAAGGTAGCCGTATAATATTACCCACTTAATTCAAATCGACCTAATACGATTTAGGACGAAAATACTGAGAAAGATTTCTCAGAATTTATATCAGTGTTTGATGCATCAATAATATATTATGTTTTTGATAGAACTTTCTAAAAGTATGTTCATGTTATCAGTTAGCTTTAGCTAAAATATCATTAATTTGATAATTTCCTACCCAGTTTAAAGTTTTCACCACCGCTCTACAACTTCCAACTGAGGCCTGAGTCTCCTAAAAAACTTTTTACCCAACTACTAGTCATCGCTGTAGTAGCTGGCTTAGTGGAGCCTTTAGTTGCTAAGAATAGATTACTAAAATTTCCTCTGGTTTGCTGTGTCATATTCACTAGATTGCGTAGCCAGAATACTGTATCGATGTATTAGTCAGGAGCAGCCACGAATGTCCAACTGGACTGTTGGTGTAAAGATGAATTAGTTTTCGACCCAAATATGGGTAATTTAAAAAAAAGGTGCAGGCTTTGCCAAGGAAATAGATTTCAGTATGTGTTTCACTATCGGACTCGAAGCTATTTTTATACCCGATATAGTTTCACAAACGGACGCTATAACAGACTTATGAACTAGAATGGTCCGGTAGGAGAGACCATGAGATAAATACAGATAATCGAGAAATCTAGCTACATTTGCTAATTCGGGTACACGAGAATTAATACTATTTTCTTGACAAAACCTTACCCCTTATTCTAAAAATGAGCCAAGCTTTCAGGTGTAGATTGCTGACTTGGGCTGGCGGTAGCATTATCAGTGTCCACCAGACTGATGCTCAGTTCTCTGAGCTTCACGAGTCGTTTGAGGGCAGGTGATTTCAGGTCTGGCCTCCAAAAGGGCTTCTTGCACTTGGGTACCACTAGTATGTACCGACCTGAGGTTGAGTTGAGGTGGTCCAGCACTCTGGATATCAGACTGAGCGGCGGAGACGGCCATGCTAGTCAGTAATGCCAAGATCTAATGAACGCGTTGTAGAGGCAGGCGTTCGAGTTTTGCTTTGATGGGTGGACGAGCTCACAGCCCACCTGGTATTAAGTGGTCACTAGAGCCCATAGACGTCTAGAACGTAAATGCGCCACCCACCTTGAGATATAAGATCTAAGGTCTCAGGTATAGTTACAACGGCTGCCCCACCCTTCAAACCGAAATGCACCACGGCAAAATACCTACTCGCGCGGACTCACAAGAGGTCCTACCGCGAGTTTCAATAAGTCTTGAGTAACATAGTTTGTTATCCATGAACGGTCCGAGACGCGAACAAGTCTATGTCTGGTGTTTCCCACAGGTTGAATAGCCTAGTGGTTGCTTCTTCTATGAGAAGGCTTCGGTGTTGTACAGTCCCGGTGGTAAGTGGTGAGGGATAAGTACAACTTTGAGGTGGTCTATTAAAGTTAGCAATTTTCCAGTCAGATCTAGCAATTATCGTGACCGGGCTCCTCCCTCGTTCTTTATGTAGGAAAATACTGATACAAGGGCTCCCCACTGAATGTCCGACGCGTCGGTGATGACGTGGTTCGTGGCCATTCTCTGTGGATGAATCGGTATCCTCTGACTTTCTCTAACCACCAATCCAGCTCTGTACGTACCTCGTCCGAATACTGCTTTGGTAAATGAGGATATCTCCTGAGCTTGTTGCTGTGATACTGCAAGGACTCGGCATAGCAACTTTCCCCGTTGGGTGATGAAAGTCGCAAAGTTGAGATATCCTAAGAGGCTTTGCGCCTGCTTTAGGTTCCAACTGCCAGCAGCAAATCGCACGAGCAAATTCTTGGGCAGGGACTTTGTGTTGGATTTGGTGTCCCATACGATTCCCAGAAAGTCTATCAAGCTCGTCGGTGTCATAACCGGTCGTTTATATGGGTGGACGAGTTCACAGCCCACCTGGTATTAAGTAGTTACTGCAGCCCATAGACATCTACAGCGTAAATGATGCCACCCACCTTGAGATATGAGTTCTAAGGTCTCAGTATAGTTACTTGAGATTCCAACACGTCTTTTGCCCTTGTGAGAAGTTACCGTCGCCCATGGACTTCAGCAACGCCAGGGGCAGAGCCAAGCCGCTGCCTATTGCTTAATTCTCTCCACAAGCCTCATTTAAAGAAGGACATGTCATAGCGCTCGGGAAACACCGTGGAGAGAGCTCATTCCATAGCCAGATGGTACGTGGCAAAAAATACCTCTGGAAACGCACTGTCAATGAACGCAGCGGTTCCAGATAATATGGATGAACTCTGCTCCGATGGCGGGAGGTGCTCTGCCCTGGTGTACAAGCGAATAACCACTAGTCGCAGACCCTTCTGAAGTGTTTTGGCTATTCAGTTTGTCACTGAAGCAAAAATCCATCCGCGGTGGTGCAGCTAAGCCGAATGGCAGACATGTCATTTGAAGTAGACGACCCGGATAACTGATCCCGAGAAACCTGCTCAATCTGTTGTAAAACTTAGGAACTCGTTGATGGTGGAAAAGGTGAAAATGACTTTCATGTACTTGTTAAATGCCTTGAGGTTGAAAATTGTTCGATTCTTTCATTAGTCTTGGGTAGTATGAAAAGAGGAAATATGAATGACGGTGTCGGGGGTGCGGGTTCTAAAACTCTATTGAATTAAATTTTGAATTTTGATTGACATCAAAGGTGACGGAGTTTGATAGTTTGCTAAAACATCCAAGTTTGGAAGAACCAATGGACATGTTTTGTTTAAAGGTATTTGAAAACCTGTTATTAATTTCAATATTACGTTTGGTGGATCGAGTCCAGGTGCTTCGCTATAGTCCTAGACATCCGCCTGAAAGTGCTGTTGGGTAATTTATTTTTATTTCCCGATTTTCGTTCCTCTTTGTACTTGTTCCCCCTCCCCCCGTTTTTCTTGCTTAGGAATTATTTGGATAGCATCGCTCGGAATATCTGTTTTCGGCCTCTTTAGATGTATTGGAATGTGGCCTAGCTCGACATGGCTTTGCATTGGCAGTACAAGCCGAGGGTTCCGGCGATGTGGGCCGGATGCGAGTAGCAGATGGTGCCGTTTTGTCATTTATCAATACCACCAATCTTCTGTATATATGCCAATAATAAGTTGGGGTTAAACATATAATCACAAGATATTTTCTCTAAATCTTCCCTGATATATCTATCCTTTAATTTCATTAAGAGGTATCTACGACATCGTATAACCTCGGTTCGCTTACCGTAAATTATTTGAAGAATATCGTTAGAAACTTTTATAGCCGAAATAGTTACCAAATAGCCGTTTCAACTTTTCGTAAATGGCGGAAGTATTAAGCTGAACAACCGCTGAATTTGACCAGTCGGCAAGGTTTGCATGGCAGTATAACGCATTTGTTCTGTGCCAAGATAGCATTAGATAACGCAGCAAAATTTAACCTCTGTATAGCGCACCGCATTCCAAGTCGGCTAGTCAAATCTTTATATATCTAGTTCGTTTATAGAAACGCTCAAATCTCAAACCTACCCGCTTCTGGTAACGGACGGTCTGGTAGCGGACGTAAAAACTGTTCGTCGTTGTCGAATTTCGATTAGAAGTTGAAACCAGATCAGACACTTTATTATTATAAGATGTTGGTATTTGTAAGTGTAAAGGCGGGACCACTGGTGCACGACCAGCAATAGCATGATTCGAAGTTAAAATATTATTCACATGACTCACCCATTATTGAGACAGTAAGTCAAACCTTTTATTCAGATCTCGTGACCAGTCACGCTTTCGAAGTTTTTTTTGCTGGTCCCTCGTCTTTATTTTCCGACGGACCCGAAGAAATATCCCAAGAAGTCGAAGAACTATCCTCACTTAAGTTTTACTTTGAAAAGGCGCGATGACCTCGTCACTCATTGTAGAGTCTTGGAGGTTTCACGAAACGGAATATAATCATAACACTTGTTTGAAACAAACTTTCTACTTTAAATCTCGAAAGTTGCTTATAACATTTTAAACTATTAACTTTTTTTTTTTTTTTAAATATTAACGACCGCACGTGGGAAAAAACGACGCAACAATGACAAATATGGCGGCTTGTCTTTGCTTGTTGGTTCGGTTCCAGACGTTATAGAGGGCGCTGTAGGTGGGACTTAGGAAACGGAAGTAGTCAAATTTAGCGACCTGAAGTGGAAATCATACGATGTACTCTCATAATGGACTTCGGACGTCAAACGGAACACATAATATATAGATACTTTGGTGTACAATAAAGCAGACGCAATCAATCATTTAAATTAAACCATGATTTCATTTATACAATGAAGTAGTGATAAGGTACTTTTAGCAATCACCGAATTAAAAAACAAAGGTGCAATTTCAAAATTCGGTAACGAACATTGGCAGTTTATAAATATATTTTAAATGCTGCATGCTTCTATTCTAGAAGCGGTAATATTCTAGAATCAAGCCTTTTTTTTTTATAAATTGCTGATAGTCTTGAGAGGCTATTTCAGCTTACCCTAGCGTGTGCAGGTGAGCTCACGGGGCTCAAACCGGAGAGTTGCTAACACTGACCCTAGCAAAAGCAGTGCTTCGCAGAATCTACCACCGGGTCGGAAACGCGACTCACTGAGAAGATCCGGCGAGAAACTCAGTGGGCTGTGTCTGTGGGAAATCAAGCCAATGGTATAACGAAGTATATAAATCCTGACATATCTAAAACGTAGATCACCGGGTTTAATTGATTTAACTAACTCTCTAGAGTTATCAATTTGGTGTTATACTCGTAATAATGATAATATTAACTTCACACAGCTGTCACAAATGAGCAAGCAATAAATATAAACATCGAATGCTAATGACCTTAAGTTTGCCAAGGTGCCATTTCGTCCCAGCGATTTTAAATAAACTACTTTTTCGTTTTAAATTCCTTCACTTACGTATAGTTTATATTTATGTTAAATTAAATCACATTTTGTATACTTAGATTTTCATTTTATTCATCTATCTTCAGAGTATAATTAAATTATTTAAATTCTCATGATAATCTCATTTAATTGTTAACATCCTTTTTTCCTCGTTGATCAAACAAATATTAAAAAAATACTCAATTCTTTTTTAAACAATAACACAATCGATTCTACATAAAATAAGTTCTTATTAATTATTTATATATTTATTATACAATACATAAAATAATATTGAGTTATAATTTATTATTTTTTCTTAATAGACTAGTCAACAAGTGCCATTTGGACCAACTTTTTTCAGCATGCTCGGAAAATCATAAATAAGGTGTCATTCGATTCGGAATGGCATCTAGATGATTTTGAAAAAAATGAAGCTCCGCTTGCAAAATTTGTAAAGTTATTAACAATTAACTTAAAAAAGGGGGGGGGGGGGGTTAGTTTTTTGCAAATATCTCAAAAAGTAATAAAGGTTTTACAAATTTGAAAAAATATTCAAAAAGAGGAGGAAATTTCCTAAAAAAGTCTCGGTTCCTGAAACTGTAAGAACAATATTTAAAATTTTCCCAGAGGGATGAAAATACGCCGAAAACGGGTACTCGGGCTTGGACAAGCCACGCCCACTTTGGAAACTTTAACAATAAACATTTTTTAAACATACTAAATATGAAAATAAAAAATTTAAAAAATCAGGCACTAACTTAATAAATGAATGAACAATAATACGCTTTTTTATTACTTTTTGAGATATTTGCAAAAAACTAAACCCCCCTTTTTTTTTACTTAATTGTTAATAGCTTTTACAATTTTTGCAAGCGGAACTTCATTTTTTTCAAAAATAATCTAAATGCCATTCCGAATCGAATGACACCTCATTTATAGTTTTCGGAGACTGCTGAAATAAGTTAGTGCAAATGGCACTTGTTGACTAGTCTATAACGGATATAAGAGAAAAGAATAAGAGAAAAAATCCTGCACTTTCCTGGAAGTGATTTCAGTAGGTTCGTGTTCACTCAGAGTACCCCTTGACGTCGAACCACTGGTAGATCTGTTCGCTCTTCTTATCGAATTCGTACTCCAAACAAATTGGCATAAACATGCTGTAATTAAAACAGATTGTATTAAGAACCTGTTTGAGTCCACGCCGAATGTCGGGCGGCGGTTAATTAGCCGGACCCAAATAAGGCTTCACTCGAAGAACTAAGTCTCTTGCAAAAGCACTGCCGTGAAAGGACGCGGGACCTCACCATGTGTATTTTAAAGACCCGAGCGGAGCCGGAGCGGGCCGCTAGTCTTTTGTAAGCTTAGTACTCACCCTCCGTACATCTGGCAACCTACGACCGGGTAGTCCTTTCTGTAACACTTCGTTCCAATAGTATCGAAGTACGTCATGCCAACTGTATGCGATATATCCGTATTAGCATTTTTAAGACATAGCCGAAACTTTTCATCACATTCACAGCTTAATCTGAAAAAAATGAAATTATTTTAAATTAAATAATTTATTACTGGTGGTAGGACCTCTTGTGTGTCCGCACGGGTAGGTACCACCACCCTGCCTATTTCTGCCTCTTTGAAGGGTGGGGCAACCGTTGTAACTATACTGAGACCTTAGAACTTATATCTCAAGGTAGGTGACGGCATTTTCGTTGTAGATATGTATGGGCTTCGGTAACCACTTAACACCAGGTGGGCCGTGAACTCGTTCACTCAACTAAGCAATAAAAAAATATATTTTTTAACCTAAAGCAGTGATTCTCAACCATTATGCCCTTTTGTGAGCCGCCGAATTCTTAAAATGTGTAACCAAATTTTACAATCAAAATCATTATCATATTGTTTTACACTGTGTCCTACCACTATAGATAAGTGGACGATTTTTATTTGTGCAGCTTACCTTTCTCTTTTCTAAAAGTTGAGAATCACTGCCCAAATGCTTCAATGTCGGCCTTTAAATTTGTGTCTGGAGCTGGGTTGTAACTAGTACTGTTTTGTAGTTATTTTAATGACGTCAAATTCGGAAAACATTTCATTCGATGACTAAAGAAAATAGGTTATATTTTCTGGCATTAATTTGAATTATGTAGCTATCAGCGATTAGAAGTAATTTGACGAAAATCTTAGTCAACTTGTTGATTATGACGAAGAGCTCGACGAGCGAACTAACCCATAGATACAGCTTACTGAGCTCTCCATGAATCGTATTCTGAACTAGTTATAGATTCGGCGAAGCGCTGATCTTGCTAGGGCTAGTGTTAGCAAATTCTCTCGGGTTGAGCCCGTGAGCTCACCTACAGGTCCGGGCGTAGTTAGGCTACCAGCGAATAGGTACAGGAATAGAATGACAAAAATATGAAAGGTATCAATATTAATTTAAAAAAAAAAATCGTTTAGTGATATCCTAGCTCCAAGCGATAATGCTCGTTTGCCGAACAAAAAAGTTGCTGGAAGATCTTCCTTCGCCATATATACCTAGTCAGGTCATAAATTCTGTCACATGTTTAATGTAAAATAATTGAAACAAGTTTATTCATTATGTAACCATTTATATACCAAAATGAACTTAACAAAACATAGATTCTTATGACACTAAAGTTTATTCAAAATGACCTCCGTGATTTTGAATACAGGCCTTCAATCTGCGCGGCCAGTCGTCTATCGCAGCACGAACGAGGTCCATGTCAATATCGGCGGCTGCCTTAATTAAGGATGTCTTGAGTGACTCCAAATTGGGATGAGGCTTTGAGCACGCCTTTTCCTCCAAGTGTTGCCATATCTTGTAATCTAACGGATTCAAATCTGGACTGGAGGAGGGCGTCTTCGTGCCGGATGAAGTCGATTTCACGCGCCGCCAGCCAGTCTTGTGTGCTCTTCGCTCTATGAGCTGGCGCCGAATCTTGTTGGAATACCCAGTGCCTGTTATTGAACATGGTATGAGAAACAGGTTCCACAAGGTTCGTCAGGACTGTATTTTGATACACAACTGCATTCGTTTTTACACCTTTCTCACAAAAATGTACCTCTGTTAAGCCCCAATAAGAAACTCCCAACCATACCATGAGCGAGGATGGAAAATGACCTCGTTGGACACGCGGAATACGGTTGCTCGCTTCTTCACTACTGTGTGCGTACACCTTATCATTTTGTTTGTCGTAGCTCTCTTCTACGGTAAAAATTTTTTCATCCGAAAAAAGAATTTCCCGATATTTTTTTCCCGCGTACCGCTTCAACAAAGCGCGGCATCTCTTCAGTCTCGGGTCCATTAGACGAGCATTCAAACGATGTCCTGTTTTTCTTCGATATGCCCGAAGCCCTAAGTCTTCATTTAACACCCTTTTCACCGTGGTTCTGCTTAACCCCATCTGAAGAGCCAACAGTTTCTGCTTACGTTTGGGATTTCTTTGAATTCGCGCCTTCACAGCTTTTATCACTGCTGGAGTCCTAACAGACCGAGGGCGACCACTTCTTGACCTGTCATCTACACTAGAGTCTTCATTGTATCGTTTGATGGTACGATAAACGAATCTTTTGGTCATATTCAAATTTTTCAGTATGTTAAAAATTTGAATTGGCGCGTAACCGCAACGATGCAACGCAATAACTACAACACGGTCTTCTTTAAGCGTCCACTCCATATTTAAAAATTAGTAAAATTCTAAAAGTATATACATTTTTATTTTCATGAACAATTCGAAATTCGAATTCAATAAACTTTTTTGTGGCCAGCATTCAAGAAAAGTTTTTACTGTGTGACAATACTTATGACCTGACTAGGTATAATAGGTTTTTGGAAAAAGTCTTTTCGCATTATAGTATGTATGAACTTGTAATAAAATCTCTTTGGCTATACTATTATATTTGTATCTGACTGGTTTAGGTATTATTAAAAGTTTAAATTTTAAAGAAGATAATTCCAAATTCAATTTAGGAAAATGTGTGATTTTCATTTATTTTTCGTACTCTCAAGATGAGTGAATCTTATAAAGAAAAGTTATCGAATAAAATGGTACCTGCATACTTTAGTTAAATGTAAATACGGAATATTAAAAAAATGTTATAAAATTTTCTTAAAAAATGCGAAGAAACTTTTTCCCCAACCTATTATTTAAAATCGTTAAAATATTACCTGGCATAGAAGCCGTCATTGGTGAGACTGTGCTTGGTCTCCCCGGCGGGTATGAGGTCAGTGCAGTGATCGTGCTCCCGACAGCACATGTCGGTCTCCCACTCCGAACCCAAATCCTCGTAACTCTCTGCCACATGTCCTGCACCACACCACATTGTACCTAAATTTCATAAATAACCTTAAAGCTATTGAAGTGGTAGTATTATCTTCGTATAAATTGATGGTGGTGGTGGTGAGAAATTTCATTGAGACTTCAATCTCATATCTCAAATGCTTTCTCATTATCCTCGAATCTCATATAAGCTAAATTTGTACTATTTGTAGGGTGTCGTGAGCCCTCCCGGGTAGGTACTACCGTCCTGCCTATTTCAGTCGCGAAGCAGTAATGCGTTTCTGATAATATTAGTAGAATTCGTTCCTCAAGATGGATTTATGGCTTCGGTTACCACTTAACGCCAAGAGGGCCGTGAGCTCGTCCACAAACACAGTAATATGAAATTAAAAAAGGACAGCTTGACGTTTACGATTACTTAATGTTTCTTTTACCGATTATATTAACAAAAATTTAATAATTAAAAAAAACATAATCTTATATCTTTAAACGAGCAATTCTTGTGTATAATAAATATTTAAATAATCTGTATCTCGGAAACGTCTCCAACGATTTTAGTATACAAGGGATTTTGGGGGCGAAAAATCGATCTAGCTACGATTTATTTTCAGAAAATGTTGTTTTATTCGTGTTTTCAATCACCTGTAACTATACTGAGACCCTTAGAACTTATATCTCAAGGTGGGTGGCGCATTTACGTTGTAGATGTATGGGCTCTAGTAACCACTTAAGACCAGGTGGGCTGTGAGCTCGTCCACCCAAAAAAAAGATAATCAACTTAAACATTTTTTTTTTCTAGAAAGAAAATTACAAATAATATATAATATAATATCAATATGTAATTCGTATTTAAATATATAATTTCTAAAAAACACAATTTATAAAAAAAAAACAAGAAAAGCTCGTTCATCCTCTGTTATTTACTAAATTAAAGAATGCTCACCAGGGAACACAAAGTTGCTTTCGTATAATATAGCGCTTTGAAAACCAAAAATATCCGGATCGATCCTGATCTCTGCCGCTTTGTTAGTGTGAACGGCGATCAGAACAATGAGACCGCATAAATGAGCGATCACACGAAACATTTCACAGGAATTCTTTATTCGATGCTTCAAAGGCTTAAATAAATGTCATACAGTAGTAATAGTTGCTGAAACATGTGAAATACTGAATAACTAAGTTAACCGAATACAGTTTTAATTCATTACGTATTTCTTTCACTTCCTGTGACGTCATTTGTGTGTATTTGTCAATACAATAGGGGTGAGCCGAGGAGTAGATGATTCGCCTTAATTGATTTCAATATGCATTACGTAATTAGATTATTGCACTATTTGCTAAACATCGAATTTATATCAAAAATATTGTCCTCTTCATTATTTAACAATATATCGTAACATTACGTCGTACACGTCTTCTTTATACATGTTACTTTAGAAGAGTACATCAGTGAAGGTTTCGTGATAGTACTATCAACACAAAATGGGAGACATGAGGGTAGTTTGAACAAATTTATTTTTTGATACATTGGACTTTTTGGCGGGAACGCGAGGAGTGAAGTTGTGTGATTTGTTTTATTTTGTCTATTTAGTGTTTATTCAGATTTAAATGTGTAATAATTGTGGTTTATTAACTGTTTAATATCTGTGAAAGTGCACAAATGTGAGAAAATGAAACAAAGCCGCTGGACGTAACTTCTCGGGAACCTCCAAAAAGTCCACTGAAAAATCTTAGTAAATGACCACCATTTTACTGAGATTATATTTCATCTCATATGATCTCATTTAATTTCATCCCATTTGATTAATGTCTCAAATTAATCATCTTCATTTCATTTCACTCCATAATATCATTTTTCATAAAAATATGAATATACATTAAAATAAGACATGACTTAAAGGTCTCAGTTACCAGGTCATAAAATCCCTTAAAAAAATTAGATACATTGAACAACAATTACAATGATATCGGATATTACTAGTGAGTTAAAACAAAAAATTACTACTATTTTTATAATAATGTCATTCAAATTTTACCTTCCGAACACAAAAATATTCAAAACATACCAAACGTACAAAATGATTTGCAAAAGATTATAACAAAAAGTCACATAGTAATAATTATTTTATTTTAAGATGCCAAGAAAATTAATACTAACGCTACTGAAATACAAACTGTTTTATTAAGGAAATAGTAGACATTATAATATACCTTTCAGTTCATTTTCAAGACAGCAGAGTTAGTGAGCTCGTCAACTACACTACGTCCATTCTGCTATTCATCATCTGTATGTCCTTCTCTTGTGACCTTTCTGCTTCAGTGTATACTGAAGAAATTACTGGTTGTTGCAGATTTTTTAGCGTTTATTTATTAAAATGTTTACACCAGGTCGAGCGTCCCAGTTCTTCCACCCGCGACCGAACAAAATATGAGATATTATTTAAAAATAAAACAATACATCCACGTAGTTAGTGATAATAATGTTTGTTCTTTTGAAAACTATAAAGAAAACACAGCTAACAAAATATTTACTCTATTTCAAAGGACGACACACGATGAACTCTGCAGAGGTTAGCTTCGTACTTTAAACTCGTAAAGTAATTGTCACTAAAATTGGAACTTTTAGTTCTCCTTTTTCTGATTTATCGAAATTTAAATTGCAAAAATTTAAACTTCGAGTTTTTGATTATAATTTTTTTCGTAGGTATAGTTTTTATTTAGCACTGTCTGTGCGTTGTGAATAATCCCACCTGAAACAAAAAAAAATCAGTCGTCTCGGAAAATGATGCACCAGTTATTAATATATGTATTATTATATGAATCGGTCAGTCGTAGGGACAGCACCACTTTTTCTCGATCTGCATTACCCAATTCTCCCAAATAGTATCTTACTACTCTTCGAATACAAAATTTGAATTTCGTAACTTCTTTCGACTTCTAACTTCAACTTCTTTCTCGTGCATTCTAATACAAACGGTTTCACGGGTTTTATCGTGTTATTGTCTCTCTTCTTCAACCCGTGTCCACCCAGTGCTGAGTGTAGGTCTCTTCAAATGCACCCCATTATTTTTGTCTATTTACAAGTTATTATATTTACAATAAGTAACGAGTTATTATATTGACAATTAATAACTTGGCATAAATAATAACGGGTATATTTTATAGCTTTTATCAAATAAGTGGTGGTAAATAAGCGATAACAATTATTATTTATAAACGTATATTGTGGGCAGTTTTAAATGTGTTGTGTTCATTATATTATTATGTATTTGGGAAAATACAGGCGAGAGCCGTAATTAAATTTGAAAGTAGAGTAAACGAAACAAAAATCAATTCACTAATATAATTACAAATTATTATTATAATTTATGGGTATTTGCCTGCCTCCTCTCTGAGAATCAAGATTAGCAAACAGTTACTTGATAATTTTATTTTCTCAACCAAACATCTGCGATTTTTCGTACTAATTGAATATTTTCAAAACAATTTGAAATATTATTCTAACGGAAAATCGAATCACCTGACATAATACAGTATTGTCAAAACTGAGTAAGAATCATCATACAAACCGCGAACCAAATCGCGAAATGTCTTTTATGAAGATACGAAATGAACAGAAATAAATTCTATAGCATTCCAATGATGTAACTTAGAACTCACTAAAAGTTGAATTAAATTATTAATATTAGATTAACCAGGTGTTCTTGTGTGTGTGGTATGTGTGTGGTGTGTTTTGAATGAATATGATATTTGAAGTCGTCGTGGCCCAAAAGGTAAGGCACCCGTTACACATGCACCAAGCGATGTGACTGTGTCGGTGTTCAAATCTCGCAGACAGGTACCAATTTTTCTAATGAAATACGTATTTACCAAATATTCACGAATGACTTCTTTTTTTTTTTGATTGAAGGATTACTGGTGGTCCGGAGGCCTTTCCAGTTTCACCAGGACAGGTGGGCGAGCAAAGGCTCAGCCAGAAGGGGTGGCATTTGCTAACAGCTGCCCGAGCGCCTCTGAAGGAGACCTAACAGCCCATGCGGCTGCTTCGCGAATGAATCTACTACCGGATCGGACTCGCGACCCGCTGAGAAGATCCGGCGAGAAACTCAGCGAGCTGATTCATGGGTTAGGTTGCACGTCGAACTCTTTGTCGAGTTCGACGAGTACGGTTACCGGGGTCCCTAAGCCTGCTCCTAGTGTTAGAGCTGAAGGCGTCTAGTGCAAAGGTTATTGGATCTGATGGATCCGTAAGGACGTGTCTAGGGCGTCGACGGTGACTGAATGACTTCTACGGATTCTCGCCAACCTTCAACAGATCGTCAGTCCACCTTGTGGGAGGTTTATCCATGCTGCATCTTACGGTAATATACAGGCAGCGTAGGTCGTTGTGACGAGGCTTAGGCGAGCCTATATCCCCGGTAATGGATGTTTGTGGACTGAATGAAAGAAAAAAGGAGCGTTCCACGGCAATGGAACAATGATTTGATGATCAATTGAGCAATGTTTATTATCAAATTGTGCAATTACTGGTGTTG
Source organism: Bombyx mandarina (assembly GCF_030267445.1). NCBI lineage: Eukaryota > Metazoa > Arthropoda > Insecta > Lepidoptera > Bombycidae > Bombyx > Bombyx mandarina. The sequence goes on along the minus strand of NC_143222.1, from coordinate 8,768,895 downwards.
AGTCTTCTTGTGAGCCCGCGCGGGTATGAACAACCACCCAGCCTATTTCTGCCGTGAAGCATTAATGCGTTTCGGTTTGAATGCTGGGGGTTTGAATACACATTGTACTATAAAACTGAGACTTGTTTCAAGGTGGGTGGTGTTATTTACGTTGTTGATGTCTATGGGCTCCAATAACCAATTAAACAGTTGAGCCGTGAGCTCGTCCATCCAATAAGTTCTCCTTTGACATAACCTGTCATTAAAAACGCTTGCGAAAATATAATGGTGTGTGTTGTGATATGCGTGGCGTCTGACAACCGCATACGCTACGCTATCCAAATACGAACATCTGTGAGTTTGTTTGTCCGCAATGAACTTTAGAACTAATGAACCGATTTTAATAAACCATCGCTCACTGTGTCGAGTTTGATCCAACTTGAGAGACAGGGTAGATAGTTTTTATTTAAATTTATGACCTTAATATGATGTTAATATTTTACTTTTTAAGATAATAATCGCTCTACCGAGCAATTTGAACCGCTCGGTGTAGGATCTTCCCTATGTATTTAGGCCTTAAGTGCTTAGTTCGTGATTAATGTGTTCGCGCAACTTATATGTCGCAATGAAAACGAATATTTTTAGGGCTTGAGGAGAAGTATTTGTCATAGTCCCTTCAAGGAAGGATATACGGCCGTGATTAGTTTCCACAGGGTGTTGTTTTCTCTCACAATCAGAGCCTAATTTACTTTCTCATCGATTCATCGATCATTTGAAATAAAATTCAGTTTACGCTTAATTATTGGATATGTACATGTTACTGTATTATAATAAATAATATCCAGTTATTAATGGTGAACCAAAATTTTAACAATAACACGCTTCGGCTTGTGGCATAGGCCGTGACCTTAGATAATGTTAATTTAATTAATTTTAAATCAAGACAATTTTGTAATTTATAATAAATTCAGTCAGGTAATGGTTATGGAATCAATCTGTTTTAAAAGATATTGTAATCAATGTATTGTAATTTAAAGGCCTCGTATTCACTATGCTTAATCAGTGGATGTTGTTTTTTTTCGTTTTTTTAATAATTGGCTCCTGCAGTTCTTGGAGTATTTTATTAGAGAGAATCTTTAAGATTTTGAATAATAACAAAGAAAAAGAAACAAACCAAGACTTTCAACTCATATATCCCGGTGAGTTCAACTAATTGCGCCTAGGAATTGCAGCTATTTTCATTTTGCAAATTTTGGAAATAAAATTCAATTTCAAATCAAATAAATAAATGTTGAAAACTTTATTAAATATTTTCTCTTGGAGTGTCCCGGAAGAATTTTTCTGATAAGTCACTCGACTTCAATTTATTTCTAATTTATTTTTGAAATAGCGATCCGCCCTCGCTTCGCTTCGGAAACATTAAAACACACATGGAACCAAAAAAAAAAAAAAAATTTAAAAAAGTAGCCTATGTTCATCAGGGACAATGTCGGCTTCTAATGGAAAAAGAATTTTTCAAATCGGTCCAGTAGTTTCGGAGCCTATTCGAAACAAACAAACAAACAAATCTTTCCTCTTTATAATATTAGTATAGATAATTAAAGTTTTGGATTAAATTTTTGTATTCAATTTATTGATATTATAAGACTTAACGGTGTTGGCAATTATAGAATAATTTAAAAAGCACTTTTACTATTTACATACCTTACCTACCTACCTTACATATAGATAGGTATACAATAGGTATACAAATAAAATTTAGACCCAGGTGGGTGGCGATACTCGCCTTGTGATGAAAGCTATAAAAAACCGTTCAATTTCTCTAGAGTTAAGTATACAAATATTATGTTTAATTAACACTTTAATGTGGTTCCACTACTTTCACTTAGTTACTGCAAATTGGTTTTTCATTAACAGATACAAAATGGTGCGGTACAGGAAACATAGCGATGGACTACGAGGATCTGGGCTCCGAGATCGAAACCGACAAATGCTGTAGAAGCCACGATCACTGCATCGACCATATAGCCGCCGGAGACACCAAATACAATCTCACCAACACGGCATTTTATTCAAGGTGTTATGATTTTTCATAATTTCTGCCGAATAGACGACTCTTCTTGCGAAAAACCGTTGGTTGCAGTTAGCAAAAGATTATAAATAAAACTCGTCTCTAGACGGAAAAAATAGCTCCCTAGACGGAAAAGTTAGCTCATCTGGTGTTACTAGTTACCTAACTCAATAGTCATAGCAATGTGCACAACAAGTCCAGATTTCACTTAAATTAGAGCACGATTATCCTGACTGCCAAATCGGAAGGCTTACGTTACTCCCTCTTTCTATTGATACCGATCTATGCGACCTAATATGTCCCATAAGACAAAACAAAATAATTGAAACCGTCCTCGAAAAACATTACTTTTTCTAGAAGTTTCACGTAAATCGGAGGACTATCAACTGAGAAAAGAGTTGATTTTTTTTCTTGTCTTAGATTATTACATTGCGAGTGCGACGAGGAATTCCGCCGGTGTCTTCGCTTGGCTGAAACAGAAACATCTAGAAAAGTCAAAGAGATTTACTTCAAGATTCTCAAAACACAATGCTACAAGAAAGAGTATCCTATAATCGGCTGCAAATACCATCAGTGAGTTTGAGTAATTTTTTTTATTGCTTAGATGGGTTTCTGGATGAGCTCACAGCCCACCTGATGTTAAGTGGTTACTGGAGCCCATAGACATCTACAACGTGCATGCGCCACCCATCTTGAATCGCATTACTGCTTCACGGCAGAAAATAGGCGGGGCGGTGGTACCTACCCGTGCGGACTCACAAGAGATCCTACCACCAGTAATTACGCAAATTATAATTTTGCGGGTTTGATTTTTATTACACCTTGTTATTCCTTCACCGTCGAAGTAAATCGTGAACATTTCTTAAGTACGTATTTCATTAGTCAAATTGGTACCAGCTTGCGGGATTCGAACACCGGTGCATCGGTAGATACGAATCTGCACCAGACGTCTTATCGTTTAGGCCACGACGACTTCAAAGCTACCGCTTCAAAACACGTTACCTTTGCAGATGGCTCAGTGGGAGGTGTCTAGAGTACGAGCTGGATACAAACGGGGAGCAATTCCATCAATGGTTCGACGTGATAGATGAAGAATAATGTTCCGATACTGAATCGAGTGAACCCAGAAACGAGAGATTAAAATCAGTTTTACGGTTTAATCTCGTCTCTCTCTTCGTATGCTCAATGGGAATTTGACTAAGGCTATGTTTGAAAAAGATTTTTACTTGTGGTAGGACCTCTTGAGAGTCCGCGCGGGTAGGTACCACCACCCCGCCTATTTCTACCGTGAAGCAGTAATGCGTTTCGGTTTGAATGGCTGGGGCATCCGTTGTAACTATACTTGAGACCTTAGATCTTATATCTCAAAAAAAAGACTCGTCATATTTGTTCTAGGTACCTCCGCTCATGATCACAAAATGCATCCAGTACTTGTAACATTTATATCAGGCATTAGCTCCTCTACAGAACTCTTATACGTCCGGTCATGACTTATGCAAATGTAGTAGTGTTCGCTGACGCATAATCTTGAAGCCCTTCCAAATAAGACAATCCCGTTTTTTAGGATAGCCGGCGGAGCCCCGTGGTATGTCAGAAATGTGGACCTCCACGACGACATGGACCTAGAATGTCGGCATCAGTGTGCCATTTAAAGAAAGCGGCACGACACGAGAACCCTCTCATCGTGACCGCCGCGCCGGTAACTACATTCCCGATCCTGCGGACCGAATGGTAAACAGTCGACGTCGCCCTAAACAGCCTTTCATTACTGGTGGTAGAACCTCTTGTGAGTCCGCACGGGTAGGTACCACCACCGAACCTATTCCTGCCGTGAAGCAGTAATGCGTTTCGGTTTGAAGGGTGGGGCAGCCGTTGTAACTATACTTGAGACCTTAGAACTTATATCTCAAGGTGGGTGGCGCATTTACGTCGTAGATGTCTATGGCCTCCAGTAACCACTTAACACCAGGTGGGCTGTGAGCTCGTCCACTCATCTAAGCAATAAAATAAAAACACGTCTTTTCGGATCCTCCCGATCCACTAACGGTTCTTTTAGGTACCCCGTCGCTTGCGACGAAGGGCTCGGCGAGAAAATTAACCCACAGACACAGCCCACTGAATTTCTCGCCGATCTTCTCAGTGGGTCGCGTTTCCGATCCGGTGGTAGATTCAGTGAAGCACTGCTCTTGCTAGGGTTAGTGTTAGCAACGTCGTCAGGTTAGAGTTCCGTGAGCTTACCTACTTATTAAGGTTACACTGAAATGGTATCTCAAGACCATCAGCTTAGGTAGGAAAAAAAACATTGATGATTCATCACTGTCCAGGGCCTGTTCAGACTGGGTAAAACCATTGGCTACCGCTGAAGTCACAGTTTCTGGTATAGAAAACACAAAACACAACTTTGGTTACACTGGACCACGATACTTCCCATTTTTAGATCTCAAAATACATCGGAGACAACAAAAAAATCTTATACGATTATTTACAAGGAATTATTAAAAAACATAATGAAATACATAATATTAAAACACAATAAATAAAGAAGCAGCATTCAAATTATTTATTTTTTTCTCAGCATATTATTAATATTTTTTTGGTACATTGTTCAAGATTCATATATCATAGTGTTTTGTCATAATTAATTAAGTATATAATATACAACTCTTCACATTAAATGATGTTTATTTATATGTAAACGCACGATTAATATACATAATATATATTTTTTCATATATAATAACGCGTATGTAATCATACACATATCGTGTTAATAGATACGGTTTTATAACAATGTATAAATAGAAGAACAACTTCAAAGGGTGTTAGAATAAGTGCTATTTGTTATAAGTTTGATAATAGAAAATTCGAATACAGATTAAATATATATATATATATACTATACGTATCTTATAAAGTAGATATGTCGCGCAGTGCTTAGCTAAGAACATTTCACCCCACGCGGACGCGTTGTCAACGCAATTTTTAAATATATTATTGTATATTTTTTATAATAATATTGGACTAAAGAGTGGGGTTATGCATTAACGAAAAGTTAAAGTTTTTTTTTATAATTTTAATAATCGCAAGCTGTACGCTAACACTGGAATAAATATATGTTATATAATTTACGTAACGTATTTGTTATGTAAATATATTATAGAGATTTAAAGGACTTAAAATTATTCTTGTACGAAGTGAGCAATTTCGAAATACATAGTCTAAGAACCCAAGCGATCCCGATGATCAATATGTACAACAATTTTTAGAATTACTTAAACATTTCATATTGAATATTATAATTATCTCGGAATAAATTACTGAATTATGTTTGAGTCAGTTTGATTACGATTATCCATTACGCAGTCAAACATTATTTATTATGGTGATCATTTATTAAAATAATTAAGTGTACGTGATATTATTTTGTTAATGAATTTCAAATTTGAAATCGAAACACATCAGTGATGCATTATCGATTTATAACTTATATAAAATATTTTCTCCATGCAAGCAGTCTTGTCATTGGGTTAATTCGCCTTTGTCATAACTGTTTTTTTTTTATTATGAACTTAATACCAGATTAAACATTACACGTGTTTAAGTACGTCTACGGCTTTTGGATACGTAAGAAAAGTAACTATTGTATGAAGTTTCCTTCGTAATATAGTTCTTATCGATACACGATTATCTATTGCCACAATAAATGACAAGTTATTGTACAACTTCTTCGAATATAAAGTTCAATTTCAAATGGCAAAAATGCGAACGAATTTCCTGTCCAATGTAGTCGAGAATGTTTTGTGTGAAGTAAATGTATAGTACAATTAGAATATAGATGGTATCACGTCTACTATCACAGTATCTTAGTTTCTATTCGAGAATAATTATTATACCTTAAAGGGATTCAATTACTTAATCGATTTTAAGGTATATAAATTTTACTGACAGCATGGAATCGAGATGAAAGTGAAATTGTGTGTGATGACGTAATTTTTTTTTAAATTAGCTTTCAAACTTTTCAACACCTCACTTTTGCAAATTTCTATAAATAATAAAATACGTGTTCCTGCCTTCCAAACAATATTTTTCATTGACGATCATGACCGCCGAACGTCGATTAAAAGTCAATCGTTTTTTTTTTTAAATCGATTCCGTTTATTGAAAAGGGACGGTTGCACCATTGCATTGTACAAAGATTAGCGTTAACAAAACATTTATCATAAACAACAATAACTAATCGTAATTTTTCCGTGAGATCAGACTTTAGAGGAAGTTCACATTCTTGTTCCGCTGTTTTATAATATTTTCAAGGGCTATTCACACAGCTAGCTAGATTTCAAAACGTAAATTAGAAAATTACAACAAGACTACACCGTAAGGAATATGAAGTAACAACTAGACGGTAACATTATAATTTCTTATTCTACGCAAGAAATAACACAAGTCAAACTCTACTAACGCATATACAATAACAATGATATAATTCATATTTATTTCTAACCTAAGTAGTTAACGAGCAAACATCGGAGATAGAGAAGCTTTAGATATAGGTACAACTATTCCCAGATGTCTGAGCTCCATCCATGAATCTACCGAGATAGCACTAACGATCAGATATCCACTATACTGTGCGTGTATTGCATATAACTATTTACAACATGCCTAAATTAAATACAAGCTCCACGAAGAGCCGGATAGATAGTTTGGATTAGCCGCAGGAGTACCAACCAGTACCAGGGCACCGGGGGAGTGGACGAGACAGCGCGGCGGGAGTCGCACGCCGCGACCCCCTGCGACCGACATTATTTACCACCGAGACCGAATTTCATGAAGATCAGTTCTTTGCCTTTACTAAGAATGTCGCCGCCGGGTGCCGTCATTTCGGAGAACTTCTGCATCAGGTTGGGCTGGGAAGAGGGGGGCTGCGCCGGCGTGAGGGGCTGCGCGGAAGGCACGACCGCTGGACCTCCGCGTCTGGTAGTTGTTTGCGCCGTAGGACCCCCCGTCGTTGTGCTAGTGGGCCCGGTCGCATTAAGCGGAGTGCTCGCGGAGTTGTTGGAGGTGGGGGGTCCGCTGGGGGGTGCGTTGCCGGGCGACTGGACGGTGGGGGTGCCCGCGTTACCAGCGCTCGTTCGCGCGATCGTGTTCGGGGGCTGTCCGCTCGACGCGCCTCTCCCCCTCGCCTGTTGCCAATTATTCATTATTTCATCGTACAACCACAACCCTATTTTTATAACAAGAATGTGAAAAAATTAAATTTTTGCCTGTGAAAAAAATTATTTTACAATTGATGTGCTTCAGAATAGTTAAATTTGAATAGATAATGTGACATCTATGATAATTTTACTTTGAAAGAACGATATGTAACGATACTTGCCAAATTGATGCGTTAGAATTTACTGAATAGAATAAGTACGGTTACATCGTTTCCAATCTAACAGAGAAAAGAAGCTTAAAATGGAATTTCTGGTAATAAATTAATTCGTACCTGTTTTTTTTTTGAAATTTTATTTTCATACTGTTTATTTCGATGTTTGATCTTGAGATTAAATTTATTTATATCACTTGTAGTACAGACAACATTAAGAACGCGTTGGATTTCGTGCTTTTGACTGAACATGCCGTTTCCATGCACCAAGCGAGTGAAAGATACTAAATCAAAATTATTCTTACTTTTATAAACGCGTCGCCGCGTCGTGATCTAATTATTGATCGAGATTGAGACATGCATCTCATGCTTTGATAAACTACAACAGAAAGCATTTGTGAGAACGTGTTATAATATACTACCCGATTAATGCAAGTACTTCGGAGAAGTACACACAAATAGGCATGTCATTGACAAGTTAAAATAAAACGCTGTAATCGTGTAGACCACATTGACAGGCCTCGAATGCTTATGCAGTCACTTAAAAAGATGGTGATTGAGCTATTGTAAATCAATGTGAGTGAAGTATGCGACAGTGTTAATGTTGAGTACTTATAGAAACTGGTCAGCATATGTTATGAGAGCTAATGTGTCTATATTCTGGTTCCGTTCGTTATTAAATATAATAATATGTAATAGTAAAGGACCAAGTACTAGCGATCAGTTTCATTTAAAAACGCCCTCATCTGTACACTGAGCGCAGCGTGAAACGTAACGATAAAATATTATAGAGAAAAAATTAAAATAAAAATGAAGAAAGGAAACAGTGAGAAAACAATAATTCATCTAAATATATGAAAGTGATAGTTGAACATAATAAGACTAGTATAATTGCTTAGTTTTATCTGAAGTAGTAGTTTTTGTGGGTTCGATTTATTAAACGGTAAATTTTTACCTGAGAATTCGCCTGTTCTGGATTACTGGCGCATGTGTTGTGGTCTAATTGAGAAGGGGGAAGAGGGCAGGCATCTAGCAAACAGACAATACACCCAACATATATAGTGACCACAGACAACCACCCGAATCTTGGATCACACTTCACCGACACCGCGGGCTCTGTGCAAGTCTATGTTGCGTGTATTTGTACGTCAGCCTACCCACTCGTGTGTGCTAATTACGTGTGGAGCCTCACTGGATTAGACCTCACGGGTCAGGTTAAACAAAAACAAAGATAGGATAGATAATTGGATAGATTAAACGAAAAACAAAGAAAAAACAAAAAAAAAAAAATACAAAAAAAAACAAAAAAAAAATATTTCGCATTTTCCCTATTCGATACATGTGGGCGCGTATCGTGTGACCTCGCTTTTTTATAATTTCTTTAAAAAAATTAACGATTTATGTGACTGTGTAATCCAAGATGGTGTTTTAGCAGAATGTATACACCAAGAGTCTTTGTGCTCCGTAGATTGCAACCGGACTTGCATTTGTTTTATACATTAAATCTTTGCTGTACATTTTAATATGATAAATAAAAAAAATCGGCAAGTCCCGTCGCAATCGTACAAGAAAGATGATAGAGGTTATCTGAGCGAAATAGCTAGCGTCGTTCGATAGTCACATAGCAAGTCCAAGGTGCAAACATGAAACACTCAAAGCTCTCAATGTTCGGGACGGACACGCTTCGTCAGTCGCCGACACTTACCTAAACAATGGGGACGCCGATCGATTCGTCAACTTTGAGAGCCTTTTGCTTTTTTTTTAACTTTACAATAATTTGTGAAGCTGTTTAAAGAACAAAAATAAATATTTTGTAACGTTTTATTTCTTAGGTCGTTGACCCCGCATCGACGAACCGATCGTCCCATCTCAAGTTCGTATTAATCAGCTAACACAATAAAAATAATAAACGTAAAGGGTGTCTGGACAGGAGTACCGAATAGGGAGGTTCGGGACGGTAAACTCACCTGTCTTACGGTGATGGTTGCGGGGCGCGGGGGCGACATTGTCTCTCGGAGGGGGAGGGGGCCCGCGCGCCCCCGGTCCCGGCGGCCCAGAGCCCCCTGGCCCCCCAGACGCCCCCGGGCCCATGCCCCTACCGCGCCCTGCGACCCCGCCCGATCCCCGCATATTTGGGCCGCCAACTGCACACAAACCGCGTTCGACGTCATACGAGGAAACTTCTTTTTTTTTTATTGCGTAGATGGGTGGACGAGCTCACAGCCCACCTGGTGTTAAGTGGTTACTGGAGCCCATAGACATCTACAACGTAAATGCGCCACCCGCCTTGAGATATAAGTTCTAAGGTCTCAAGTATAGTTACAACAGCAGTTGGAACAGCGCCCCTAGTGGCAAACGTAGGCAAACGATTCCATTCCATACAAATATGAGCTAACTTTTACACTATCGAGAACGTTCAAAAACTCGCACTAAGCACACTGAGTAGGTGCTCGTATACAAAAATTACTGACATATTACTTTAAAATTTATTTTTGGCAACAATAATGTTTTCGTAAAACTCTGATTATGTGTGTTTAAAGGGATACATTCGGATTTTAAGATAGATACAAATCCACAATCCAATTATTGGATTTGAAATTTTGGTTTCATTCATTCTCAATTCCCATTTTGTTCTTAAATCGGTTCGAAAGTGATTTGAGTCGACTATTATCAAAGCCGGCAATGTGACTTTTGGACAATTATTGGTAAATCAGAAAAACGAATTATTGACTTTGTATTCCATTGGCAGTCACAAAACTCTTCTGAACGACATCTTAGATAAATAACAGGTTAAGTATTAACCTTTATTTAATGCAGGTTTTGAACCGTATTCTTTGAAGGAGACGATTATATTCAAATCAATCTGTATTGACATTTTTTTGTCCAAATGCACAGATTGCCACCTTTGATAATAGACGACTCATTTAAGGAAAATGATTTCAAAGGCGTTACAGTAATAAGATACCCAAAGTGAAGTGAAAACAAACTTGTGTGTTAAGCTAAGCTCGAACTGTTTTCTTCATAGAAAATTTTATATACCTATTATCGTATTCGTAATTAGAAATGCGTAGACAACTAACAGAAACGTCATCACTATTAATTATAATTTAGTTACGTTGTATAAAAAACAAAAAACAAAACCTGTCTTATATAGCTGCGTAAGAAACACCAGCCTTAAAATATATAATACAGCGCAATATTAATCTAACGAACCTCAATATAACGACGTTCTCGATTTAACAAATTTGGTCGTTATAAGAGTCCATAAGAGTCAATGTAAAAATTAAATATACCTTCACATTGCGAAGATTTCATGCGAATAACCTGTGTTACCGAATCCAGGCAACCCCCGACCGAGAGCCAGCGCTAAAACTATAAAAACGATCCCTCGCTGCGCCTTTGTCTCTTTTTTGTGCGTGGCGTTCGCGTGTGCGGTTCTTGTTGAAACATGTTTGGGACTTGTGTAATTTTAACAGTTTTCGTTAATAGTAAATTGAAATCATTTTGTTAGAAGTTTTGTTAATTCAGTGAAACATAATTAGGCCAGTTCTGTGTTATTTATTTCTTTTTGTTAACTACCTCACTTCTGGTCGATAATATCAGAAGTGGGATAAAACCACGTGCTTTTGAAAAGTGACGGGACGTCGATGTAGAAAATACAGGCGCGATCATTCTCATCGACGCTGTCATGACCGCTCGAATTCTCGATTTAGGAGTTTGTTGCAATTATTATCGTCGCGATCGTGCTGTGTGTAGGAAGAGCAAGACACCTACACCGCAGGATGTCTCCTGACATAATTCCGTGGAACCGTTCTTTGGAATATAATTATACTCGTGAGATCGTGAGATTAATGACCACTTTATCTGTACCGTCTACTCGCACTCTTGTACCGAACGCCACGCGCAGTTTTTTTTCCCACCAGCAGCAACGGTTTCCGTCGAAGGGGGTGACGCATGTGCACCTGAGTACCCTGGAACAGCGTCATGCAAATCGGCGGGTGTGTGTAGCAGTGCTGGTCAGCAGATGGACGGCGTGACGAACAGGATTATTGGAGCATTGCAGGTGCTATCTAAACTTTGACAATGGAGGCGCCTTCTGTCTGATTTGTTCACAGACGCAGGGCGTTGTCGCCGACGTGTGAGGTCAGTAGCAAGTCGGGGCCGTGCTCCAGCAGGAGAGCGCAGAGCCGTGCAGACTGCACGTGTTGCTTGCGTGCCGCTACCTGCGCGCGCTCACCTGCTTTAGACGTGCATACTGCGCGCACTGCTCGCGTGCCGCTGGGTGCGCGCGCTCACCTACTTCTGGCGCGCACTGCTCGCGTACCGCTGGCTGCGCGCACTGCTCGCGTGCCGCTGGCTGCGCGCACTGCTCGCGTGCCGCTGGCTGCGCGCACTGCTCGCGTGCCGCTGGCTGCGCGCGCTCTTCTACTTCTGGCGCGCATACTACGCGCACTGCTCGCGTGCCACTGGCTGCGCGCGCTCATCTACTTCTGGCGCGCATACTGCGCGCACTGCTCGCGTGCCGCTGGCTGCGCACACTGCTCGCGTGCCGCTGGCTGCGCGCACTGCTCGCGTGCCGCTACCTGCGCGCGCTCGCCTGCTTCAGACGTGCATACTGCACGTGTTGCTCGCGTGCCGCTGCATGCGCGCGCTCACCTACTTCTGACGTGCATACTGCACGTGTTGCTCGCATGCCGCCGACTGCACCGTGCTGTACGACTGGCAGTGACGCAGAGGGCGATGTCGCTTAGTCTGCGGCCTGCTGCTGCGGACTACCCAACGGATTATCTATCAGGACGGTCGAGCGGGACGTCCGCCACACGTGGTGCAGCCTCGCATCGTGAGAGCAGACTGGAGCTGGGACGGCTGCCCTGCTTCCACATCATCCTTACGAGTGGACCCCGGTGACATGCAGCCTTTTCTTCGAAATTAATATGTGAAGGTTGAGGTGGGCACTTCGGTGCTTTACTTCCCATTTTTGAGGTTGAGGTGGGCACGACGGTGCTTTACTTCCCATTTTTGAGGTTGAGGTGGGCACGACGGTGCTTTACTTCCCGTTTATTTTTTGAGCAGTATGGTTAGATGCGGATTCGGCCGGATTTTGCGTCCCTACTGTTTAGCTGTGTTGTGTCTGTAATGTTCAGTATCTGTATCGGTGAATATTGCAGACAACAGCGCGCTACTGTTTTAGACGTTTCCTGTACGGGCTAACTCAGTAAAGGAATCGTGCAGGTGTTTCAAATTGCGCAGTTTGGGACAGTTGTGCGATATCCATTCTTCTCACTTCAAATGTTTATTTTTGGCTCGTCCTCGCTGCAGATGTAAGAGTGCACGCTTGCGTCTGTAGTAGGGATTCTAAATTTTAGAAAGTTTTAGAGCATTAAGGTCTGGGTGTAATTTTTTTTTGTTACGTTGCAGAGGGTGACCTTGTTGATGCAAGCTCTGACGTAGCTGGAAGAGATATGCTTCTGCTGAGAGATGAAGCGGTCGAGGACGCCTCGCCATCAGGAACGGCCGTGTTACCGAATCCAGGCAACCCCCGACCGAGAGCCAGCGCTAAAACTATAAAAACGATCCCTCGCTGCGCCTTTGTCTCTTTTTTGTGCGTGGCGTTCGCGTGTGCGGTTCTTGTTGAAACATGTTTGGGACTTGTGTAATTTTAACAGTTTTCGTTAATAGTAAATTGAAATCATTTTGTTAGAAGTTTTGTTAATTCAGTGAAACATAATTAGGCCAGTTCTGTGTTATTTATTTCTTTTTGTTAACTACCTCACTTCTGGTCGATAATACCTGTTTATAACAAATTTTCAGCTATCGAAAAAAAGTGTAAATACCTTTAACTAACGAATTTTGTCAACCCAAAACCCATAAATATAACGTTCCGACCAATATAACTCTAAATCCGTATGTGATTCAGTCTCGACAGGTTTAAAAAAAATGGTTACCTACCTAATTGTTTTTAAATAGGAAATACAAACAGTAATTTGATAAAAGTGTGTTATCATAATTTATTAGTAGAAGTTGTTCGCTATAACAAGGTGAGTACGTAATGTTGAGGTGAATAAAACTATTTTTTTATAACAAATAGTAGACCAACCTAATCTTAATATAACAAACCTCAGTTTACCGAATTACTTGATATAACAAATATTTACTGGTTCTCTTCCGATTTGTTACATCGAGGTTGCACTGTATTTATAATAAACTAGCTGAATCCCGCGATGTTACCCGCGGTTATTTTCGTACCGTGGGTGACGCCGCGGGGCGAAGCTAGTCTAACAGAAGTAGCCTAAGTTACTCCTTATATCATCAGCTACATATCATTGAAAGTTTTGTCGAAATCGGTCCAGCTGTTCCAGAGATAAGCCGGTATAAACAGACAGACAGACAAAGATTGTAAAAATGCAAATATGCATGTAGTAAAAAGCGTTTTTTTCAATATTACAAACAGTCACTCCAATTTTATTTATATGGATAGATTACGGTTAGTTTTTTCCTCACCTTGACTACTCTGTCCGGCATTGGTATACTGTTCGTTGGCGTCAGTGAGGAAATTGCTGGGGACCAGTCCTCGGACTCCATCGATTTCAGCCATGTAGAAACCGTCATCATCCATATCACCGTAAACGTGGATAATTTGACCAGTCTGGAAACTTAATTCCGCCTGTAATAAAATATATGAATGATGTTAATTGTGATACGACTTTTAACGCAGGTTTACTGATGTAGATAAAGAGGCAAAGTCACGGTCTGTCAGTGTTAAAATGGAGTCCATGGACGCCACAACCACCTTGAGACACGAGATTTTGTGGATGTAATTAAAATCTGTGAAGATTCCGCTTCAGAAACTAACATGTGTACCACACATTAGTTTCCAGTAACATCAACAATAATAATAATATGATCATAATAAACTCCATTGACATAAAAGGGACGTGACGGATTCATTCTCAAAAATTAAACTTAAATCTCGAAAAACTAATGCAACGACAATAGAAACTAAGAAGAACATAATAGAAATGATAATAGATATTATTATTAAAGTTATTAAATTCGTATTAAGTTTGATAATATGCTCACATCGGCATCTACATTGGGGCTTAGTTCTTGCGGATCATAGTCATAGAGAGCGACCATTCTTCGAACGGGTTGATTAGCATAGGCGTCGGTCCATCGGTCTCTTGGCTTGGCTGCTGGTTGCCCCGTGGCCTCTTGTTCGGAAACTTCCATAACCATGTTGTGCGGCACATATCCGCGTCGGCCTCGGCACTCTCCCCAGTAGAAACCGTCAGCGTCTTTGTCCCCCCATACCTGTTTTTGAGTTCAATGTTTAACATCGCCTTGTTCCACTATGCGGGGTCGGCGGAGCATACCTTTTTTTCATTCAGGCTTATCATGGACTTCCATCCTGCTATCGCATTTCCTCTTTCACACAGTCTATCCAATTATTTTTTTGGAACACCCCCTCCTCACATTACCATAGTTTAAACTTTAGCTTAGGCTAAATAACAATGCGATGAACAATTTTTTCATTAGATGCGTAATAATAATGGATTGTAGACGGATTATTTGAGAACGATCCCGCGAAATGTGAACGTTCTTTACTAAAGAAAAACTATAGTTTTTCTGCGCTAGTTGGGTATACCGTCTCATGTGACGTAGTAACGCAGGGCTGCTACACAACAATCAGAGGCAGAATAGTACTTTTATGCTAACACACCATACTCAACATACAATGATTTGAAAAATTGATAAATTCTGGTGATTTATATACTATATGTACCAAGTCACGAAATTCAATGACTCTACAACTCTAAACATTTATCTATCTTTGCGACTCCCATCCCTAATTCTTATTTAATTCACTCGTTAAAAAGCATTTCAGGATCTTATACCTTTATTGTGTCACCCTCACTGAAGGGCAATTCTTCGTCACAACTCTCTGGATTCGGACTCATTGTAACTGGATCGTAATCAAAGAGCGCGATGAAGAAGCGGCTGCGTTTGGATTGAGCGTGGCTCTGGGGTCCATGACGTTGACCCGGTTGCGGGCCACGAGGTACCGCGCCACCCGCAGCCGCTGCCCCTCGTCCTTGCAATTGCATCCCGCTTGGCTGCCCGTGCTGTCCAAAAAGCGTAAATACTCAGCTTTGCAAAATCCAGCATAAGGTGATATCCATAAAAAAGCACTATATGTGTCTTCTAATTTATGCAAATAGAAATAACGTTGAAATTTCCATATCACTTTCAAAATAGCTAGAATAAGTTCATTGAATTTCTTTGATTTTTGTAAAAAATTCGAAAAAAGTTTTAAGAGAAACATTGATATACTAGTTTTTTGATAATAGTTTGTGTGGCTATTGATTAAAGAGTACGTGTACATGATAATAAGACCTCTTCGAGGACCTGTTCGATAATGGTAAAGTACACTATGATAAAAACAACACGTGGTATATACTACCACCTTCCCTGATTCTGATTTGAGAAGATCATACGTTTCAGTTTAATGACCAAGTTAGTCGCTATGCCAATAAAATTTGAGCTTTCGACGTTCTGTGTAAGACCTGTCATTGTGGTGTCAATGAATCTTGAAACTGCATAACGTGAGAGAAGAGTAGTGACAATGAACTAAACTGAACCAACACATACGATTATAAATGTCAAAAACATAATTCACCTGCTGAGGATTCGGTGGTCGTCCTCTTTCGTGATGTGTCCTTGGTGGTGGATTCTGGTACTGCTGCGGCTGGTTAGGGTACTGACCCTGCTGGTTACTTGGGAACTGGGCGACTTGAGGATACGGCGGTTGCTGCGTGCCATGGTACGCTGGTGTATTCGGGTACTGCTGACCCGAAGGCGGTTGCGACGCCTGCGCCGGTTGGGACGGTTGCTGCTGACGTCCGTACGTACCAACACATTAATAAGGTTAGATTTTCCGAAATCAAAGTAACAGCAATGTTTTAAGCTCATAGCCATGGTTTTCATTCTGGCGTTGCGTTTCAAAGCGGTATAAAACAATTTTACCTTCGCCGCGCACTTTTTTATTTTAAATAGTAAACGAGACATTCCGTTGCAGCGCAATTCAATCCCCATGCACAACGAAAGCGAGCGTGCAGCGAAATACACTTGAATCTGTATTTTCAACGCAGACAATGACTCCCACAATGCTTTTCGGTGTTAAGATTCACAGGTCCTGTCCCCTTAATACGATTCAAAATGTGTTTTGACAGATTCCCTATCAAATGCCTCAAACTAATGGTTGCACCTTAACGAAATTGTTCACGTGTGTCATCAGGATGTGTATTCACTGTGTACAGAAAGCCAAGACAGCATGCAGGAGCCTTCAAATGTATAACATGCTCTGTGTACATGGGTGATCTGGTCTGCTCTGTGTTAGGCCTAGCTCCTAAAGAACTCAACCAGTCTCGAAGGAATTCGTTTTCTTAACGCAGTGCTCCAAGAGTGTCGAGACCTGAATGTGACAGGGACGCCGAGTGTCGCGTGTGTGTAGAAACTTACAACGTAGACGTTACAAGTGAATATAACAACATAGCCACATCGAGAAACGGAAACTCGACTTCAGGGACCGTACAGAGTTGCGAGAGAGACAGTACAGTGAGTGCTAGCACATGAAGAGCACATCGATGACAGAGTTATCGCAGACCTGCGGCCGGTGGCGCGTCGCTTCCCCATCCTCGCTACCCAGCTCCGTCACGCCTTCTTTAGTGATTTCGATGGCCGGTATTCCCGATTGCTGATACCACATGGTCATTTAATATTTCACACTTACACCAAGGATTTATTGTTACACTGATATGCTGACGGAATGGAGATCGCATAGTTATGGTGCGTGACGTGACTGAATCTATTTGTAATATTGCCAAACGGCCCTTACGTTTTTTGTTTACTTACTGTGGAAATAAAGCACTTCGTTATAAGCTTTGACTCACGTGACATAGTCTAGTATAATGTTGAAAGACGTAGAAGATACACGTTCAGCAAGAAAAGCCACATGATACAGACAAGCCAAGATGGAAACGGGAAGGTACTTCGATTTGACTTTGATTAAGCATTCGGCTTTCGATTTATGATCGACCGTCATCGTTTGCCTACTGTTGCGACTTTAAATTATTCACGTCTAATAAAATTTTGATGTTTTGTATGAGTATGGTGGATGTTTGATTTGCGTGTGAATGAGTAAATATATATATATATTTTCGTTCTAATAAAATAATAGCCCAAAAAAACTAACAATTCGTATTTCAGTACGAATGTCTATTTTAAAACATAGCATACTAACAGTGTCACTTTCGCGTTCCTTATTTGAATCAGAGACACATATAATATCAAAAATTTTAAACATAAACACTGTGCTTGAAATAATTTTGAATTTGTTTGCTTTAGTAAATTGTTGTTAAACATTGAGCTAACAGAATGTACTTCCTTCTACTTGTATTTGCTCTACTTTCAGATAAATATAAAAGCATACTCAAAGATAATATATTCATTGTCATAATGCCTTAGTATGACTACAAGTTTATTTTGTTATGTTAATAAACTATTTGGCTAAGAACACACTGCGTGATTAGTATATAATTTCAAATTAAAAACAAACCAAAAATCAAAACCAAAACTAATTTGTTAGTACTAAAATAACTCTCAAAAATAAATCTAATCAAAAATAAATCATCAAAGACAAACGTCTGAGAAATAAAAGAGTTTACTTGAAAAGGCGTGTTAAAATTCCTTACCGAAGGGGTTATTTTGTCGAATATACTCTTTAGGAGGCCAGTGCCGAATCCACTCGTAGGCTACGGAAAGGTGTATAACAGTTATGTGAGGAAGTTAGGTTAGTCTAAGTGGCATGATCGCAACTCGTGAAGTCACAAAACGGGTATGTCTGTGTCACAAAGTACAAGCTCTTTATCTGTTCATCTAAGTAGGTATTATCTGTAAGGTGTTGTGCGTTGTTTCGGGTATCGGCCAATAGAGCACTATATTCTACGGATCTAGCCGCAAGCAGTATGCATTTAATTTTGAACGTTCGAGCCGAGTGCATAGCTATATTCGATAGCGCGCGTGGTGTCGCCGTGATACCGTACGGCATTGAACTACGTTCTGGACATTTGGAGGATGCCAGCGACAGAATCACAGGATATAGAATAAAGAGTGCAATTTGCAACACCGATGATGCGTGACGATCTGTCTGCGCTCACTGAAACTTTTGTTATTGTGGTCACACCACCGGCTATCGACAGACAAGTCGCTACGCAAGAAGAGAGCGAATGAGTTTAATCTTAACAATGATAGCGAAGAAGACATAAAAGAAGTACAACAATAATTATAAGTCAATAAGAACAAAACGAAGCACATATTAATCAACATTATACGATACACTGCGTAGTTAAGTTAGAAATTACACACAAAATACACAACAACATCGATACGCAACATAATGTGGTAACAAAATTAGATGGCTGTAAAATTCAGTATATAAATGGTATATTGATGTTAATTCTGCGATAGGTTCATTAATTTCTGAATGGTTATCATAAATTGAATGAAGATCAGTGGAAACTAGATAACCTTCCACTCAAAGATTAATAAAACTGATCAGATAATAAATCATTGATCACCTGGGCTGGCTGCTGATCGTGGCGGTTATTGTTTGGGAATATTTCCTTATCTGATAAATTTTCGTCATGCTCAATGACTTGTTGCTGTTGCTGATACGGCTGCGGTCGTTGAGGGCCCCTGTACGTGCCCGGCTGAATCGAGACCGGTGCGACTGCACCACGAGGCATTCTCGATACGACGCCCCGTAATACCGCAGGCGGTATAGGCGTCGGTACACTATCACTGGATTGGCTGTCGCGCGATTTTGTACGAACCTGAAAAACAAACGAAATTTCAAACGTACCAAGAAGTTGTGGATATAATTTTAGCTATATCGCAACTATTCACAACATAGCTTGTTTTGAGAATTTTCAGAGCACGACTTGTTGTAGCATGTACCCTAGCAAAATGAAGCACAACACCGAAATACTCACGGTAACACATTTAGGATTGAGGCCGATCAGTTTGCCGATATCGATGAGAGCGTGGTCACCGGTCGGCGAGTCTACGTCCGTGACCTTTTTTCCGTCAGCGTATACAGCGTATCCGGTTACAGGTCCAGAGGCGGGCGGACGCTGTACCGGCTGCCACGTCACCAGCAGAGTGCCGTCTTGCGGGCCGGCCTCCACCTGCGACACCGCACCAATCACCACCAACAATCCAGCTGAACTTATCGTCTAGCCAATCGGGTCGAACTGTTTTCAATTCGGAGACCGCCATCGAGGATGATCAAGTCGAATTAGGAAAGGAAAGAACGCAAGTATGGAGCGCTGTATCATGAAAAATTCGGACGAAAGGTTCGGTAATTTTAATTATATTTTCATGGAGCTGGATTTATGGTTGCGATTGACGCGACTTCCTCGAATACGTCGGGCGTGCTGTGCGCTCTGAGATTGTGAATTTATTCGCAGGGGAACGGGAGGGGGGTGTATCAATCCAAATGACTAGATATAATTTCACAAATTTTATAGTAGGTATATGAAAGCTATCACCAAGTGCAAGTGCTTTTCGGCTTTAAAGCTCCTTGTAGCCTAAATTCCTCTCTATGATGAGTATTAACTGCGTATTCGTATTAACAGATTGCTGATAAATTTAGTGACGGAGCCTGGGAGAACCTACGTTGTCGACGTCTTATTTCAGAAGCATGCGCGTTCCATCTCATGCTATTCATAGCTATGAGAAGCACATACCATTATTTCATTGGGCGGATCCGGTAAGCCTTTGGGTAGAGTCCTAAAGTCCGTGTAAGCGCCAGGAGCTTCTTCTGCGGGTATTCCCGAAGGCTGGAGAGTCTTCCCATTTTTGGCCCGTACAGTTACTCTGTACTGAGTACTGGGTGAAAGTCCCGTAATGGTATGCCGATAGACACCTGCTTTCACTAGCCGCACCTAAAAATCAAAAGTTAAAGTAAACTGCGACATAAGAAGGTATTTTATGAAATGAGCTTATACAATCTCATCAGTACCTCAACATTATTAACGCAAACTATGTGCTGCTGATTAGAATTGGCAGGCAACCAGGAAATGACGGCTTGAGAACAAGTCACTCCACTAGCCCTGACACAAGTTGGGCCCATGTTAACAGTCTCCTTTCCTATGACCATCGTGCAAGCAGCATCACGTGATGTCCTCCGTGAAGCAGTTACCGAACGCACGCTTATTCTATGAGGCTAAAAATTTAAAATCAATATACTGGATTTGTTAATTTACTCATTGAAAAGTCAACTTTCACTAATTATATGTAGTAAGTAAGGTATCTTAAAACAATCCAATCTCAAATTCATTTCAAATTAATGACAATTAAATATTTTGTATACAATTACAGTGGATACTTTAGATCAGGGGTTCCCAAACTTATTTTGTCCATTGCCCACTTCGAGAGCTAAGTCGGTATTAAAGAGTCCTCCTAGATGAAATTACAAATCCCCTCCCAAGCCTCTACACAACGCCCCCTTTTTTTCTGGGTCTCTTATCGTCCCCCTTTAGACCTGCAGCGCCCTCAAGGGGGCGTTATCGCCCACTTTGGGAAAGGCTGCTTTAGATCATAATACCTCAAGAGCAACTTACGCGACCAGCATCGACTCCTTCGACAAGGGCCCTCGTGCGTTCTGTAGCTTTCACAGTAGTTTTGAGGACTCCATCGACATACACGTGATAGCTCTCGATGTTCGCCTGTTGAACTCCGTCCGGCGCGATCCAGCTGATCAGCACGGACTTATTCAATTGCCTCTCGAGGTTGAGCTGCCGCGGCGCGGGCACTAGCGACGAGAAAAACAGCTCTGCCGTTCAGGTCCGATGGTTGATCGTGGTAATGCAGCCAGCGATGTGCGAGTTATGCGGAGAAGCGTGCGGCCGAGTCCGAAGGATCGGGAGGAGGAAAGGACGCTTCACTATAGATATCTAAGTCATTTTCGCAACGGCTAGAACCGTATTGGGTCTTTGTTTGTTGCATTACAATTGATCATTAAATTCATGGGTAAATTGTGAGGTGTCGTGTATGGTGCTCCTTCTCATGAAATGGTTTACCAAGCTTTGTACCATGATTGATAAAATAATGACCTCTTTACTTTGCTATGTACTGGGACAATGCATGCGAAATTCCTTCATTCGAATCTCAAAAACCTGAATAATTGTGTTTTTAAATTAAATGTTGAAGCTCAGAACATATCTACAAATGTGGTAAGTTATAAATTAATTTAATTACATAGACTAGGTAAGTTCTCGAATTATTTATTTCAATCGACCGCTTATCTTAAAGAGAAGCTAATTTCAAATATAGTAATCGAGATTTTTAAATTATCTAACACATACCATTGTCGTCATCTTCAGGACCCTCATTAATGTCCGCCGTTTCACTAAGTCGAGCGACGTCCCTACTAAGAGACAATTCACTGACCGCAGTCGTCGCAGACTCATCAACATCTCGCATCGACGTCACCACAGCCTGTAAGTTCACCTCACAAATGAAGAACGCTTGGAACTTTGAGATCCATAGAATTGGATTAGTGAATGTACGAACTTGATGGAAGTCTAAAAGATCCTCTCCCACTAGTCTCTGAACAAAATTAACTGGCACGAGACCGCGACGCCCGTCTAACATTTCCGCTTCCAACATTGTTACGTTTGGATCCGGCGCACCCCATACTAATAAATAATCACCCGCCGAAATCGATAATTCGCCCTCTGCGCTTTCGATTCTGAAATTCATAAAAAAAAACTCAATTATTTATTTACTTTTATTTTTTTATTGCTTAGGTGGGTAGACGAGCTCACAGCCCACCTGGTGTTAAGTGGTAACTGGAGCCCATAGACATCTACAACGTAAATGCGCCACCAACCTTGAGTTATAAGTTTTAAGCTCTCAGATATAGTTACAATGGCTACCCTACCCTTCAAACCGAAACGCATTACTACTTCACGGCAGAAATAGGCAGGGCGGTGATACCTACCCGTGCGGACTCACAAGAGGTCCTACCACCAGTAACATAACAGGGTCTTCAGTGTGCTTATATAGTTCTCGTTACTTACTCCGGAGGGTCGTAGGAGAAACGTGCTATGTAAACGCAACAACGGCCTCGTCCGGGAATATCCAACATGTCCACCGTTTCAGCGGATGCCCCGTTCATGTAAAGTGAATTTCGAACTGAAATTATAATAATACATATATGAAAAGTTTTGAAAATTGGGGCTTTCAGCGCAAAAGTGGCCTAAGCTTACCATAGTATTTTTTATTTATTGCCCGAGCAGGCAGACTATCATACGGCCCACCTGATAGTAAGTGGTTACCGTCGCTCATGGATGTCAGCAATGCCAGGGGCAGAGCCAAGCCGCTGCCTACCGCTTAATACTCTCCACAAGCCTCGTTTGAAGGACATGTCATAGCGCTCGGGAAACACCGTGGAGGGGAGCTCATTCCAAAGCTGGATGGTATGTGGCAATATGGAGCGTGGTATTATGGAGCAATGAGGTTTAAATTTTCATGAATTTGAGTAGGTAGGCAAAAAACAATACGCGCATAAATAATATTTACAAAGCTATATGTTATCTATGGGTGTTCACGACGTTCAGGGCGAGAGAGGGGACAGGGGAAGGCAGCGGGAGGAGGATGCGCCCGCGGCCTTAGATTCGTGTTCGTCGACCAGCAGCGTGACACGCGTCAACATTAAAATTTGTTAAATAATGTATTTTAAAAATAGTTAATTAAAACTATCAAACTTCTGTCATGCTTGGTTTCTTCTTCACCATCGTCATGAACAATGGGTGAAACTATGGATAGGCCGGTTTTGCATCAAAATTTATTATATTAACTGCAGTATACATAATTATAAGCATGATTATGAAAAATTTTAGGTTAAGCCACTTTTGCGCTGACGGCCTAATTGATACTAATAATAAAATAACCAAATGATACCCACCATCCATATCTAATGCTGAATTAGGAAGAATCCTCGATAAAGCTCGATTTCGGTCATGACTAAACGCTGTTTCTAAGGCCCCTAACCTATCAGTTCCGAATTGGCTATCTAAACCTAGGTTCCATGAGGGCTGATGGGGCGTAACCGGAGTCGCTGCTCTGCCAGCTCCACTACTACTACTCGTTCCGTATCTACCTAAACTCAAATCTATGTCATCTAAAGGTTTTAATTTTATACACAAAGGATGTGATGTCAAAGCCGATAGAAGTGGATTTGTATAGATCCCAGTTCCGTACGCATTGGTTCCTGTCAAACTAGTATTCAACGCTCCGAGCTGAGGTCCACCAGTCAAACTGTTCAAAGTATTTCCCAAGGTTCCAGTAAGTGTTGATTGTATCCCGCTTAACGTGTTCGTCAGTCCCGGCAAATTTGTCTGTGCGCTGTTCAAATTTGTTAATCCTGTGCCCGCTATTGTACCCGTCATACCTGGTCCGCTAAGCGTTCCGCCTAAATTCAGGCTTGACACATTCCCAGTTATATTCTGAAGGTTGCTCTGTAAGCCAGCCAGAGTGCTGGTTATTTGACCGATGCTATTTACTAGGGGCGCTGTCACTGGATTAGTAAATGTGACTTGATGAGTGTTTGTCAATCCGTATGTGTTAGCGGAATATGTTGAGGCTTGATTGGCATACGTAGGGTTGTGAGCGCTCATCGAGTAGCCAACGGAATTCGAACTAGGGGCGCTAAATTGGTTTGCTCCATGGAATGCGGACAGCGTCGGCATGGTGTTGCTTTGAGAAATGGCTACATGACCAGTTGTATTTCCATAAATATGAGGCAGGGGCGACGGTGTCGGCGAATGGAACTCTCCAAGTGCCTGGGTCGATCCACTTGGTTGTATCGCTAAAATTGAACAGAAATATTATGTAGAATGTTTCAATTAAGTACACCCTTTATAAACCAGAACATTAAATGCCTTATGCCATTGATGGTAGGACCACTTATGACTCCGCGCGGGTAGGTACCACCACCCCGCCTGTTTCTGCCGTAAAACAGTAATGCGTTTCGGTTTGAAGGGTGAGGCAGCCGTTGTTACTATACTTGAGACCTTCGAACTTATATCTCAAGGTGGGTGGCGCATTTACGTTGTAGATGTCTATGGGCTCCAGTAACCACTTAACACCGGCCTGTGAGCTCGTCCACCCATCTAAGCAATAAATAATACCATGTGTAGTAGTAGTAGATCTTGGCTGTTCTAATTCAGCTAGAATACGATTATCCTGTTCAATTTTCGCCATAATTCGTTCTATTTCATATCCAGGCTGTGTACATTGAGTCCAAGTCGCCGATGTCGTAGTGCCGCGGGCTCGCAGCGCTGTCGACAGTTCCAGTTGAAGTTCCTCACAGCGCACTGTCTCCAAAGCTGCCTGTAGCATGTGAAACGTATAAATTAGATTTTTTATAATTTTCATTGGCACACATCACTAGGGCAGCGTAGAATCGGTCGTTCTGGAGTTTATTCCTAGATTTGTGCGAGCTTATATCAGTATATCATAGCTGATACTCTGGACTCATGTCTCAAGGAAGCTGGATGACGGCACTACGGATCATGATCTCATGGCTTCTTTAAAAAAAAATGGTACCTGCCTACACGATTTGAGGACATAGTCACACCAGCACGAGGACATAGGTCGTCTTCAATCTTCTGGCGCTACCGGAGACCACAGCCACCACAGTGAATGAGAAACACCTTGAAACCCGAGATTGAAAGTTCAACTATATTGCAACAATAGCTATCCGAGCTATTCAAATCGAAACACGTAATTATATCACGATTTACGAAAAAAAAGTTACAAATAAGCGGTTCACAAATCGACCGTATTTAATAATAATAATAATATTAATATAACTCTTTATTTGACACCACATGTACAGAGTAAGCATATAACACAAATAATAGACGGTGACATAAATTGGCGGCCTCATCGCTGAATGCGATCTCTTCCAGGCAACCTTGCAGGGAGAGGAATAAGCAAACTAGCATGGACGGTGCTATATCATAATAAACTTACATAAAATATAGATATATACTTATATACACATGTGAAAAATAAATACAATATAGGATAGACTTACATACGATTAAATACAAATAAATACTAAAACTGTGCAAGTAAATACAAAATAAGTAGCAAGTTATACAGTTATAGCGGTAGGCAGCGGCTTGGCTCTGCCCCTGGCATTGCTGAAGTCCATGGGCGACGGTAACCACTCACCATCAGGTGGGCCGTATACTCGTCTGCCTACAAGGGCAATAAAAAAAAAAGTTATATCATAGGAGCCATACTATTGTGCAAGGTAGTGCGATTTTAATCTGAAATTGAAAATTTCCGGATTGTTTGATACTTAAGGGTAGTGCATTCCATAAGCGGACTACTTCAACCACAAAGGAATGTTCATAAAATGAAGTTTAATTATTAAATTTACATGTCACTCACTTTTTTCTCGAGCTCCCTAGCTCTGGATTGTAGTTGTTCGATATTATGGGCGTCTAAGGGCAAAGTTTGCGCCGATCGTAGCTGGGCAAGTGCGTCGGCATGTGCTCTCTCCGCGTCGGCCCTGGCACGCTCGGCTTGACGCAAGCGTCTCGACAGTGAGTCTGTGTCGGTGCCTCCTGTCGTGGCCATGGCGCCTGCTCCATAACCGCTCATTTCCTGATGGACAATATAATAATTATTTTTAAATAATCTCTTCTTTTTTTTTAGGGATTTTATGACCTAGTAACTAAGACCTTTAAGTCATGTCTTATTTTTATTTATATGAATCCTATTTTTATGAAAAATTATAATATGGAGTGAAATGAAATGAAGATGATTAATTTGCGACATTAATGAAAATGAGATGAGATGATATGGGATGAAATATAATCTTAGTAAAATGTTGGTGATTTACTGAGATTTTTTCAGTGGAGTTTTTGGAGGAGTCCACCGTCTATGTTTCGTTTTCCCACATTTGTGCACTTTCACAGATATTAAGCAGTTAATAAACCACCGTTATTACACATTTAAACCTGAAGAAACACTAAATAGACAAAATAAAACAAATCACACAACTTCACTCCTCGCGTTCCCGCCAAAAAGTCCATAAATAATCTCTTAAATGAATTGAAGGCCTGAGTAGATGATGGGGCTAATTACCATCTCTAAGATTTTTTTTATTTTTTACATTGAATGAAAGTGTTATGTGCTATAAATCATATTAGACCTTTAAGCTCCGGGTTTAAAGGCTATTTTTAGAAACTACATGTGATGAAGGAGTTATGTACGAAGAATGAGTGCAAGTAATAAAAGTTTGTTGCCCGTTTTCTGTAAATTAACAAATTGTATCATATCCCCTTCATCAACTCATGTCTTCAATTATAAAATCTACTTAGTTAAATAGATTTATAGGCTAGATTTTTAACGTTTAAATCACAAATTTATTCGTGTTCATTAATATCGATCTCTGGTATATATACGAACCACAATGAACACTAATCAACATTTTTACCTATGACTAGTCGAAAAGCGTTGATGTATCTGATCTAATATTGTATACAGGTCGCCCCCTCATAATAACAAACACGTCGATAACTAATCGCTCGACCACACATACTGATAGAAAACTATAATCGAAATTCCATCAGGTAAAATTGTTAGAGCTGTGTTAAATTATGGTACATTATGACCCTTAGCGTTCTTAATGTGGTTCTAAAATTCATTGAGATCTTCAAATGCTATTTTGAATGTAATCAAAACTATTTTTACAACTTAAGCCGTACGTGAATTAAAAATATAAAGAATTTAAAACATTGGAATGATAAAATGTAAATAACTAGCTTTTGCCCGCGACTCCGTCCCCGTGAAATAGTTACTTTGGCATAACGCTAAATTTTACACCCCTACTTTATTTACGTAGAAAGTGAAAATATTTTTGAATTATAGAATGTTAAGGAGCTATTTAAGCCCCTATTTTGAAACATTATTTATTGGTGCTCCACTTGTATTGGTCTTACCGTGATGTTATATAGCCTATAGCCTTCCTCAATAAATGGGTTATCTAACACTGAAAGAATCAATTCAAATCGGACCAGTAGTTCCTGAGATTAGCGCGTTCAAACAAACAAGCTCTTCAGCTTTAGAATATAAAAAAATATATAGAGAATAATAATAATAAAGTATAGATATAGATTTAAATTTTGGAATGATAACATAAAAATAATTAATGCGCTTTCAAACTGTAAAAATAGCTTCATCGGTTATCATACGAACGCGAAAAACGAAGAAAACGTTAATATTGTGAGTTATCATGGTGTGAAGTCTCTAGTATACAAATATTATATTTCCGTGGTCTGAGTTGTTAATATTCATTTGGTTGTCTGTCTGTTTATGAAAAAAACCTCAACTTACATAGCTGAAGGCAGACTGGAAATAAGAAAACTGAAATAAATCGCTCAGACAAGACGTTTCATAAGTAAATAAATGTACAGAAAATATCCATACACAAAGCGTACATATTATGTCAGACCTTGGTGGAATCATTATATCAACGTCGCCGCCCAGTCTGGCTGCCATGAGAGGAGTGCGATGACCCGATTTCTAGATGCTTCAAACAGGGCCACACAATCGATGTAGGCTGTTTCACTACAACCAAAACTCCATAAATATATTTATTTTTATGTACACACAGAAAACATATTAAAAAAGTAATGTCAGCAGAGTCGTTTTTAATTGAAACATATTTTAAAGTGAAATATTCTAAATAATAAGAGTGTTAAAACGATTTTCAATACAGTAATTGATAACTCCATTGTGGATTTACGTAAAATCACAGAGATTAACCATTAAAAAAAATTCAATTTATATTCATATCGGCTTAGAATGTTTTTGTAGTTGCGGACATAACTAAAACTACTTTTAATATGTTTACAGTTTAATCTCGTGTCTTTTAGTGTCGTTCTATAACTTCGGCGTTTCGAATCACGAACGCGTAATGATACCGATCGCCCCTACCACGAAAACTGCAGAGTACTAGTAAAAGTAGTTTTAAGTATGACTAAGTTATCTCACTGCCTTTCGGAATCCGCACCCCTAATCAAGACACGAGCTACAGCTTCTGTCTCGCTCTGAGCACTGGTTCTCCAGACGCCATGGCGACTCGGCTAGACGTCCCGAATGGGCTCACTGACCTGCGAAAACGTCCTTGCCGGGAAACTTCGAAGAATTTGATTCTCGAATCGAAAAAAGTAAATTCGGAGAAAAACTAATTGTAACTATACTGAGACCTTAGAACATATATATCAAGGCTGATGGCGGCCTTTACATTGTAGATTTTTATGGGCTCCGGTAACCACTTAACACCAGGTGGGCTCTGAGCTCGTCCACCCTTACATGCAATTAAAAAAAAAAAAAAAAAACATGTTAACAGTCACCCATTGCACACGTCTAACCACCGGTAATATCGCTCGCAAATCTCATAGCATTTGCATTTTTAAAACACGACAACTCCTTTAGCGTAGAAGTCTTTCAGAAATACGTGCTAGTTGAATAAATCTAGTTTTGAATGCAACACTCGTACCAGTATCGTTTGACCGAGTTACAATACACATATAATTCAAGTTACTGAAACATACCTAAATACTATTAATCATGTTGATGTTTCGTATAGCAATGCACGCTTCGATAATTGTTCGGTGCGTAAAATATGATTGCATATATGTATATTAACCAGTTCATTGGGCAATGGAAACGCATTTCCTCGATATTTATATGTATTTTTTTTTCGTGACCTGATATTTGTAAGCATTTAGGTCATCTTTAATTAATTTATGCATATCTGAAATTTCATGAGGAAATATTGAAACTTTATTTACGAGGGGTACGGCCGTCTGGCCAAAGAGATATTATTTATTGCTCATTGAATCAGGAGACTCAAGACAGGGCCAAAACAAGTAATACTACCAAAGTAAATCAGAAGCGTACTTAATAATTCTACATTAAGAGTAGAGTTTTTTATTGGTGGTAAGACCTCTTGTGAGTGCGCGCGAGTGGGTACCACCACCCTGCCTATTTCTACCGTGAAGCAGTAATGCATTTCGGTTTGAAGGGTGGGGCAGCCGTTGTAACTATACTTGAGACCTTAGAACTTGTCTCGGGGTGGGTGGCGCATTTACGTTGTAGATGTCTATGGGCTCCAGTAACCACTTAACATCAGGTGGGCTGTGAGCTCGTCCATCCATCTAAGAAATAAAAAAATGGTTTATTTTAGATAAAAAGATAAGTTACTGATTTTATGAAAAATCATTTAAACTGCATAATTAAAATTATAGTCATATAGGGGGTAATCACCAGCATGATCACGGTATCCCCTACGCCAGGTAAATGCGATTTAGCAAGAGAAATACGAGAACGTCTATCAACTGTGTAACATCTCGTCACCGCGATTCGGGAATTGTTGAATTTACGAGCAGCGACATATGTTGAGAACAAACTAAATAGAAAAAATCTTACGTTACGGACGTTTTTTCCCGGTTAGAGTACCCTCCGCATCGTCCCACAAGGAACTTCGTCCCAAAAACCTACTTTAACAAGCACAGGGCAAACAATCAAGTCAAAACATTTCAGTAAAGAACGAGGTCTAAACTATAATGCATGATACATAATAACCCAATTAAGGTAGTAGCTTTGTTACGGCGGCTGACGACCACCTTTCATCCGGTCTAGTGGAAAAATCGTTTGAAGTCCACAAAGGTCACGTGAAGTAGTCGAGCGCTACCTTTATACGTTTCTTTCTTGTTTGCACTAATTTTTAAAGGGCATTCTGTTCACAAACTCGATGACTTACGTACTAATTAAGGTGTTGAATTCGTGCTTACAGTAAAAGGGAGCTTTTGTATTCTTTTGCGAGAGTCTTTTTGCGAATGATCCTATCTTGGTTTTTATTTGAATCTTGTTTGTGCGGTGTTAATATAGTCGTTCATAATGGTTTTTGTTGTGAAACTTTCTACAGTATTTGTTGGCAATTCATGAAATTAATTGGTTTTGGGGTATGAATGTATCGGTGGTTGTTGTTATGCCAATTATTTCAACAAATGAATTTATTATATAGAAATGGCCATAGCAATAACTAGTTCGTATGTAGACAAGGTCTACTTAGTTTTGAGTGACTAATGACGCAGCTCATCTCCAAGCCGTCGAAGCAGTTGAGGCGATTTTGTCAGTACTAAGATACTCGTGGAATGAATAAAGGGCCTCATCCTTCGTGATCTAGGTGATTGCGAAGCACGGTAAGCACGGTCTCAGTAACACCTCGGTAAGGAGTTGCAATTTTCGTTGCGTAAACTAAATTCAGTATTAACTTTTTTAATAGATAAATATTCAGTTACGAAACGAAGACTTGGACACTGCAAAAGACCGACAGAAACCGCATAAACACCTTCGAAATATGGTGCTGGAGGAAATTGTTGCAGACTCCATGGCCTGCTTTTCTACCAATATGTTAATCCTACAAGAACTTAACATTAAAACTAGACTTTTCACCATATGCCTTCGCAGAGTACTGGAGTTCTTTGGACATGTTGCTCGAAAAGAGGGTCACAATGTCAGACATGCCTGATGATGACAGGCAAGATAAGGAAAAAACGTCCCAGAGGACACAGTCCCAGACCGAGACGAGATGGTCGGTACAAATCCAAATATGAAGCTCCACGATGCTCTCCCCGAAGCCAAGGATCACAGCAGATGGTGGGTAATCGTACACAAGAGAATTATGCAGCGAGGGAGTCACGACCCTCAGTATGAGGAAAACGACGCGAGGAGGAAGAGGAGGTCATAATTTTTTTATTGATAAAGCCGCTTGCTAATTTAATAAAATTCTTACGACAAGGCAGTTGTGTAATTTCCGGTCACGACGTGACCTATACCTATAGAAAATATTGGCTCGAGTAAGCTTTTTCGTGCCAAGTACCGTTGAACACAAATAGGCACGACCCATACATGTACGAGGATAATAATATGTTGATTTATAGTGGATCTATCCTGATGTTTTTGCGATTCGTACACTGATTAAAAATACTTTTACAGGTTTATCTGATGTGAGTTTTATTAAATTAATACGTTTTATTTAGGAAATTTATATGAACACGGATAAGCCAAGTAGGATAATTTCAGCCGGGGGCCAGAGGAGGGCTTTAGCTCTGACTCCTGTATTAGTCCCCGATAGCAGTTCAGGGGAACCAGAGTAGTTGAGGCCGCCCGGCGCACTACCTGCTCCGCCAAGGCCAGCGGGGTACCGGGGTAAATTACCCCAAATGGGGTAAAATGAAATTTTGGGGGGTAAAAATGAAACTTTTGTGAGTAAATGTATATATTGAAGTGAAACTTCTTTAGAATCGTTTTGATTTCAAACTCGATGAAACGAAATAAAACTCCTCAACTGTATATTACATAATATATCACTACTCGTATTATTGCCGTTATGTATTACTAGGTATTACGTTGATAAATTGAATAAATGATGTTTAAATTAAATTTTTAGTAATTGTTTCCTTTTCAAAATTATCATGGGGGCTATAATATGAAAGATGCTAAAATGAAGCGATTTCGTTTATTTTTGTTCTTCGCTATGGGGTAATATCAACTTACACAATAATATTTTGGGGTAATAATTAAAGTTCCCCGACCGCTGGCCTAGGCGGTCGTGGTACCAAGATGGCCGACGGAGAGTCATCAATGTTCCTCAAGGAGTCCGTCAGCTGGGAATTCTTAGGGGTGAGCTGTTGGTCTGGCTGCAATATTGACCGCACCGGAACCCCCCTTTCTCTCCCGGGTTGTCTCGGGCACAAATTAGACGCTTGAGTGAAATGGCGGAGATAATCATTTAGTAGGTGATTGCTACTATCATGGTACCTGAGCTCTGAAAGTCCGTTCTAATTGAAATTTCATCTTCATTTAATCATCTTCATTATGTTACACACATCATACATTATTACATCATAATACACGTATCTTATAATCTATTGAAAGAAAGAAGAGTGAATATCGAATTAAGGCAGAATAATTTATTACCTATCTCAGTCGATCTGATTAGGCCTTTAATTGAGAATATAGAGAATAATCCAGAGAATTAGTTTTAAATAATATTAGTGCAAAACAATTTGATATGCGTACTATCTTATGGCATATTTATATAGTGAACGTGCTTGATTGTGACATTTCTATTAGAAAGACATATACAGAGGAACGTTCTGACATGATGCGGTTAAAGGGAAGTAGAATTGATTTTTCCATTATTATTTTTCTCCTAATTTTATTGTGAACGTCCAAAAAAATAAAATGAAATTCGAGAAAATGGCTTTAAATCCGTCAAATACTCTACTAAGACGTCATTGATCAACTCCCGAAGCCCATCTCAAGCTTACGCTGAGCTTACCGGGTCTATCTTAAATACAGAGCGGATAATCCATCAAAATCTTGACGCGTTCCCGTGTGCTAATGGCTGGGCAACCCCGATATCCATACAAGTTCTATCGAATGATGTATCGGCGAAAAAATTTATTCGCGTCATCAACCGCTTCGATTAAATCGATCCAATGGCGAGTTCTGGGATGTTCGCACTAGTTCAGGCCCTTAGGTTAACGAATGAATTTAATATGAGGCCCTTAACGACGCTATTGTCCAGGAGTCTAATAATAAATGATAGGCTAAATTTACCGAAGCGATAGCGTATTATGAGCATGATAATCAGCACCACCATCATGTTTGTTTTCGCTGCAAAACTGTCATGCGTTCCGGTTTGGACTTTGACTTCATAACTGAAGGTGAGCAGTGGTATTGACGTCAATCAAGTCAATACGTTCCAGTAAGCAATCAATATCAAGTGCACCATAAACTTGTACAACCGTTGGGTTTACCTGCAGACAATTTCAATCGTTGTCGGAGCAGATACAAGACTGTATAGACTAGAATTTAAAACATCGCGCTTAATATAGAACAGGCTAAATCATTTTTTAAACATTCAGTAAATTTATTTATTTAAACAAATGTGCAATCTAAATAAAGGCAAATCTTAGATTCCTACCCGCTAGGTTGAACAAGAAAAAGAAAAGTTGAATGCAAAAAGGAGTCGACGTGGACATGAAGCCAGTGAAAACACATTCAGGTCACGTAGTACTCACCGGAATTCATATTTTCGAACAAAAATACTTTAACTCAGAGCACAATATTAAGTTTTTGTCTACAAAATTACCGTTTAGTATACAGAAAGTTAAGGTGATTTTTCCAAACAAAATTATTTTCTATCAATTAAAATATGCACCCACAGCATCGATGTTTCAGCGGAGTGGGACTCCTTCAAGGCCCTTCTTGAAGCAGTCAGGTGTGCGGGAGCCAAAAAAACTATTCAATGGCATTTTGTTTGTCAAGAAATTGTCCAAGCTTTGGAAAATGTAGAAATCTGGTGAGTTTAGTGAATGGCCAACCTGAAAACTTTCAAACCTAACCTTTTTGCTTAGAGGCCGTCTTTTGCGGTGTATGGGGTTGAGCGTTGTTATATAAGGACAGCGGGGAAGAACGATTAATCAAGGCTGAGCGAAGATTCGCAAGTTTTCGATTATTGCGACCAGTTCCTCACGGTACAGGGATTAGCAGTGATACTGGTGCCATTTGATGGGAAGCTATGATGAAGTATACCGACATTAGACCACTAAACAGTGACTATGACTCTTTTAGGATTAGCTTTCCGTTTGGGACATTCAATGCCTTGGTGCAGAACTTGAGATATGAGTTCTAAGGTGTCAGTATAGTTACAACGGCTGCCCCACCCTTCAAACCGAAACGCATTACTGCTTCACAACGGCAGAAATAGATGGAGTGGTGGTACCTACCCGTGCGGACTTACAAGAGGTTCTACCACCAGTAATTACGCAAATTATAATTTTGCGGGTTTGGTTTTTTAAATGTTATAAAAAAAATACAGAATTCTATTTTAGAATTCACTCATATGTTTATTGATTAGTTTTTAGTTTTTACTACTATCTTATATATATTTTTTACAATATGGACATTATAAAAACTCGAGTAATTATGGAATAGGAGTTCCGTTGTAGTAGCAATGCCGCGAAAACGGCTCATAACATTAATGTCGTATACGGAGTGAATAAGTACTATGTACAAACGAAAGCATGCTTCCGAAACGGAAATTTTGATAAAATAAAATAAATCCCGTGGTTGCACGAAAGGTGAAGTCAACAACGACGAATTTAAGGGGCTAGGGGAAGCTGACGATACTCAATATTCAACGTTAGCATCGACACCAGTCGTCGTGGCCTAAAGGATAAGACGTCCGGTGCATTCGTATCTAGCGATGCAACGGTGTTCAAATCCCGCATGCGGGTACCAATTTTTCTAATGAAATACGTACTTAACAAATATTCATGATTGACTTCCACGGTGAAAGAATAACATCGTGTAATAAAAATCAAACCCGCAAAATTATAATTTGCGTAATTACTGGTGGCAGGACCTCTTGTGAGTCCTCACGGGTAGGTACCACCACGCTGCCTATTTCTGCCGTGAATCAGTAATGCGTTTCGGTTTGAAGGGTGGGGTAGCCGTTGTAACTATATTGAGACCTTGGAACTCATGTCTCGGGGTGGGTGGCGGCATTTACGTTGTAGATGTCTATGAGCTCCAGTAACCACGTAACACCAGATGAGCTAGTTCATCCATCTGAACAATAAATAAAAAAAACGTTACGTTGGTTTAAGATGATTTTTTTTACACGCTCGCCCTAGACTTTTCCCTACATGATAAAGAATATTAAGCGTAAACTGACAAAGCGATCATTAAGAGCTGTGGTCAAAAACAAAGCACTAATTCATTGGACCGGTTACGGTACACGCAGCCCGGCGCAACCCGCGTCTTCCGCCTCTGAATATTTCAGCATTTTGAGCATCGCCTCCCTCGTACAATGACCGTTTTTATACACCACCCCTTCCCGTGCTGGCTTCACGTGCAGATCGCTGATATGAATCTATACTAATAATATTATAAAGCCGAAAAGTTTGTTTGTTTGAACGCGCTAATCTCAGGAACTAGTGGTCCGATATGAAAAATTATTTCAGTGTTAGATGGCCCATTTATTGAGGTAGGCTACAGGCTATATAACATCACGGTAAGACCAATACAAGTGGAGCACCAATAAAGTATTTTTCAAAAAAGGGAGCTTAAATAGCTCCGAAACATTCTATAATTCAAATGTATTTTCACTGTCTACGTAAATAAAGTGGGGTAGTAAAATTTAGCGTTATGCCAAAGTATAATAACTATTCCACGCGGACGGAGTCACGGACAAAAGCTAGTGAATAAATAAACTTGTTTTTTCACGTTCTCTAGGCTTTGTCAAAGTTAACGTCGCCGCGATTTCTGGTAATGCGCTTTACATGAGCAAGCAAAAGCCGCCTTCGTTTAAGTGTTAAGAATTTACGTGTACTAGAGGTCCCGCAGTAGTCGAAATTCGACTATAATTAATCGGAATTGTAAGTTTGTACACTATTATGATTGTATTTTATACTTCTATAATCACATATTTCGCCAAGACTACACTATTAAAAATATTAACAAAGACAAACAATATTTAATCTATTCTCAATTTAACAACAGATGTCAAGAACAAAAGTTTGACAATGACAATAAATAGTATGCATGCGTGTGTGCGTCAAATACATGGTATGTAGTGTGTGTAATGTTTTCTTTATTGATTTAATGTATCTTTTATGCATTATTTAAAAAAATATTAGCATTGTGCACTTCTTCTCTATATCTATACTAATATTATAAAGAGTTAAGATTTGTTTGTTTGTTTGTTTCGAATAGGCT
This sequence comes from Bombyx mandarina, assembly GCF_030267445.1. Taxonomy (NCBI): domain Eukaryota; kingdom Metazoa; phylum Arthropoda; class Insecta; order Lepidoptera; family Bombycidae; genus Bombyx; species Bombyx mandarina. The sequence goes on along the minus strand of NC_143222.1, from coordinate 8,732,533 downwards.
CCGAAACTACTGGACCAATTTGAAAAATTTCCATTAGAAGCCGACATTGTCCCTGATGAACATAGGCTACTTTTTTTAATTTTTATTTAATTTTTTTTTTTGTTTCATGTGTGTTTTAATGTTTCCGAAGCGAAGCGAGGGCGGGTCGCTAGTTCTCTATAAATGTGGAAAATTTCATACTCCTCCGTCCGCGCAATTTTCGTAAAAAGGGATACAAAGTTTTTGCTTCACGTATTAATATATAGATAATGGCCGCTCGGGGTGTTTGAAGTTGGTATTTGTGTATAAAAATTATGAACACGTAATTTCTATGCTATTTTTTAATGTCAAAATTTTTTAAGCAAAAGCAATTGTTACCACCGGGTAAGACGTCTGGTGAGTCCGCACGGGTAGGTACCATAACCCTGCTTATTTCTGCCGTGAAGCAGTAATGCGTTTCTGTTTGAAGAGTAGGGCAGCCGTTGTACTGTAAAAACTGAGACCTTAGAACTCATATCTCAAGGTGGGTGGCGGCATTTACGTTGTTGGACGTCGGCATTTACGGTTGGACGAGCTCACGGCCTATCTGATGTTAAGTGGTTAGCAGAGCCCATAGACATCTACAATGTAAATGCCACCACCTACCTTGAGATATGTGTTCTAAGGTCTCAGTATAGTTACAACGGCTGCTCCACCCTTCAAACCGAAACGCATTACTGCTTCATGGCAAATATAGGCAGGGTGGTGGTACTTACCCGTACGGACTCACAAAATGTCCTACCACCTATGTAATTACGCAAATTATTATTTTGCTGGTTTGATTTTTATTACACGACCCGTCTTGTAGTAATGGGCAAACACGTGATACAATAGACAGATACCTCAAAGCTAATGGCTCTGTGCATCGTGAGACGTTTAAAAATCAACGGCATCTTGGAAAATGGTTATTCTACTTACCTTACGAACAGTAACACATAGCAATATAGTATAATCAATTATCAGTGTAATTTTAATCTAGTTATCACACTACAGACACAAACACACACACACACAATGCACAGATTACCCATCAAAATATTTAGAACATAAATAATCTAGTTTTTTTTTAATTTACAATCCCTTAACGCCGCTTATTAATATTTCTACTACAAAGTAATTATAAAAAAAGTCGTGAAAGTAACCGCTTAAAAATAAATCTTTAAAATAAGCGCAAAGTAGAGCAAGTACTATTAAAAAACATTAACCTAGTAAGTAAATGAGCAGTAACTCACGCTTCGCTACGTGGAAAATATAAATTGATTTCTTTGTAAATTTCCCCGTAACTAATTAAGCCCTGATATTCTTAGCTATGGCTCTATTTTTGTACTTTTGTTCCAGGAGCTACGTCAGTAATTTAAACATATACTTATGTTATAACAAGACACAAGAGTTGTCTGTATCATTTTGACCAAAATTTTATTGTTCTACCAGTATTAGGTTTTTTTTATTGCTTAGATAGGTGGATGAGCTTACGGCCCACCTGATGTTAAGCGGTTACCGGAGCCCAAAGACATCTAGAACGTAAATGCGCCACCCACCTTGAGATATCAGTTCTAAGGCCTCAAATATAGTTACAATGGCTACCCCACCCTACAAACTGAAAAGCATTACTGCTTCACGGCAGAAATAGGCAGGGTGGTAGTACCTACCCGTGCGGATTGACAATACGTCCTACCACCAGTAATTACGCAAATTATAATTTTACGGGTTTGATTTTTATTACGATGTTATTCCTTCGCCGTGGAAGGTATATAAAACTATATTGAAATTTATTTGGATTTAAACTATAAATAATATGCGTCAAGCAAATCCTAGAGTGCTTCTCGGACACGTTGCCGGGAAAGGCGAAGATAATCTAGAAAAACCGGTGATTACTGGTAATGTGGAAGAAAAATATTGCGCGGTCCCATCCCAACTCAGACCAGATCGACACCACCCTTTGTGTAACTAACAGTCTACGATGTTTCCCGAGCAGCCTAAGAGAGGAAGAAGTGGCGCACCGTTGTTAAAAGTTGCAGAAGGAGATGGTCGCGACCCTCAAACATTACGAGTACGACTGGAGGAAGACTGGCCGTTCCAGAAATTTGTCGAAATTGACGCATGAACTTAGTCGATCTACGAGCTTATTCGTGACACAGAAAGTAGATTTTTTTATAATATTTTTTTAAATTCCATCTAAGCTTCGACAGAATAAAATCATTAACAGCGTTAGAGTTGAAAATTATCTATGAAGCTTATACTAAGTTTATGTGGGTGTGTATTTGTAGTAGTTTGCTACGAAATATTCACATACATATCTTACAGAGGCTGAAACAATCCAGTTAAATTCATCAGGTCATTTACGACAATTGGGCGATATTCTGGTATGAAAATCTACAGCTTTATTTATCGCAAAACAACAATTAAACGTGTAAACCTTATTAGGGGCATCCTTGCTAGTATCATTACAAAAATAGACAGAAAAACGACAATGTGATTGATCAATCCACATCCGAACACAATTTTATGTTGTTGACAGGCGCAGAGATTGACCAAAAACGCGCCATGTTTCTGCTCGTAAAGATCTTAAAACTACTAGTACAAGCACTTACATATACCCCATTAAACTACACTATAACACGCTACAGCCAAGAGATAAACAATTTTCTCAGGTTTTGCAACCGATCGATATAAACGAATCTCGAGAGCGATTGGCTTTTTAACTCGTCCAGCCTCCGGTGCTTTGTTATCGTCTACACGATTTCTGCTGTAACAATTCAATGGAATATTCTAAGTGTACTCACGGTGAAAGCTTGTCCTGGCTCGGATTACATGAGCCACTAAATTCACTGCACCAGGGAATCTTCGTGTCAGTTCGATTGATAACCGAAACACCTTCTCGAAACCACTCCGACTCTAACTTGCGTAACATTTAAGTGAAGGGGCACATATCGCTCGCGAACCCAATCTGTAGGTCAGAGACGGGCCCACGCAGGAACCCGGAGTCGTAGTCCTGCCATTTTGGATTCGATCAGACTAAGCGGCGCGGTGGGCGGCCGTCAACAGAGGGCGGCCAAGCGTCTGGAGCGAACGCACCGGATCTGCGCCTCTTGTTGTCTTCAACGTGAAAACCGAAGCGTCACGGCGGAGTACGTTCAGTAGGAAAATAAAAAAGTGAATATGTCGGGCTGAGGGGTCGGCCGGCTGCGAGAGGCACATGCCGCGCTCGATACGTGGGCGCATGCGTGAGGCGCGGCGCACGTGACGTCACGCATCCTCGCGCCGCCGCCTTACAAGCTCGCCGCGTCAATGGGCCGCCGTCGCCGTCACTTCACTCATACGCGCTTACTAAGCCATCAGTCACTCTGACAGTGGCTTCACCCCGACCACTCAGAGCGATCGCCCAATTAACATCACTTATTTCCATTTAAAATCGTTTGATCAATACGCATCCTAGTCTATCTTACTGAAGACTTTTACAAATTTAAAAGATATAACTGTTTTATTTTTTAGTTAAAGTAATTTAACTTTTTAATTTATCTAACGTTAAAGTTATTGTTTATTGATTTGATTACACTTAGCTATAAGCAGACGATAGGTAAATAAATACTTGTATATAATTAATAAAAAAAACGTTACTTACGAAATCATTTTCGCTACTACTAGAAGAAATTTTCCTGGTTATTTTAATTACAACTACTTGGTTTTGTTCATATTCAGAGACAGTATATTCAGTATGTAGGTCGTCACTGTGGTGTTCTGTTTTCTCAGCTGGTATTGCTATGAAAAAAACACCATCGGTTTGTACGACAGATTTACTAGTATCAGCAGTCCAATCACTCGGTACTGTTTCCGTGTCGGATGTATTGTTTGGATCATTACAGAAAATTGTCTTGAAAATTCCCCACGCCTCGTTGAAAATCGATAAACATTTCGAATGTAAACTTTTCATAGTCAAATCACAGACGTCAAATTATCATTGAGCCGAAACACCAACTAATTTTAATATAGACTAATTCTGTTACAATTGATTATCTCACTGATAAAAGCTCTTGATATATCATTTATTGGGATCAATGAATGGCAAATGAAACGTAAGCGTTCTGAATAAACAAAATTTTATTTTGCTATTTACAAATCCTTACAAGAAACAAATCGTTTTGGTATAGTGATTTTTTTAAGGTTTACATTTATTTATTATACAGTACATACATAACATTTAGATAAAGTTGAGGTAAATATACGTTATTTGCTTAAAAAATATGTACAAGGTGAAAAAACATTGTTATACTATGCAATAATAATACAATTTTAACAATTACAAATTGTTATTGTCGAAGGTAATGTTAAAGTGGCGATTGGGGAATACCTTGTGCTGGAGTTAATTCTTTTTTTTTATTGCTTAGATGGGTGGACGAGCTCACGTAGAGCCCATAGACATCTACAACGTAAATGCGCCACCCTTGAGATATAAGTTCTAAGGTCTCAAGTATAGTTACAACGGCTGCCCCACCCTTCAAACCGAAACGCATTACTGCTTCACGGCAGAAATAGGCAGGGTGGTGGTACCCACCCGCGCGGACTCACATGAGGTCCTACCACCAGTAATTCGAAAGCTGGATGTCACTTGGCAAGAATGAAGTCTGGAATCGAACTGAAATTAATAACTCCAGGTGCTAAGGATCTAACAATCATTACACAGAGCACTCTTTAACTACTGATTACCTTAACAATAAGTACTAAGTTTACAGCAGAAAAATATTTTTTAACCTAAACCAAATTACCTAAATTTAGTAAATTTAATTAGATAACCAATCCGTTTCTTTTTAAAGTATAATTTAATATATCATTTATTGTAAAAACATAAATATCGCTTGAAGGTATAATTCAATCAGATGGATAATTACTATGGATATTCTCATTTTAAACCATTTTTCGTTAAAAGTATTTTTACGGCTTAGTCATATTATTTTTCGATTTTGATAAATTTAACAGAGAAGTTGGTTGGCGCCTATCTAACACACCCGAGTCAAAGAAATTATCCGATCTCAAGGTATATACTATTAGTTCTTTCTGTGAGGAAATAAACTTCAAATTAGACGGTAGTAAGCAGAAAATTGAAATGTCGTGTGAAGGAAGCTACAAAAACTGTATCTATATAAAAATGAATTGCTGTTCGTTAGTCTTGCTAAAACTCGAGAACGGCTGGACCGATTTGGCTAATTTTGGTCTTGAATTATTTGTGGAAGTCCAGAGAAGGTTTAAAAGGTAGATGAATATGAAAATGCTCAGAATTAAATAAAAATAACGATTTTGTATTTATTCCCTTTGACGTGTCCCCCGTCGGACGGATTGCTTTTGTTTGTTTTATACAAAAGTTTAGGTCTTTTATTTATCGATTGAGGCACTAGGAAGTTTGCCGGGTCAGCTAGTTAATACATATAATTCTAATAGTCGAAAATAGTAAAAAGAAAACATTAAGCCGCAAAGTATTTTAAATTAAATTTAGGAGTAGTGAAAACTAAAGAAAACTATATCAAGTTTGGTGTGTCAGTTCTCAACGCCAATCAAAAGCCGAACCAATATTCCGCAGTAAACTATCTACAATCATCAATAACGGAGTTGTAGGCACATTTTGATTTATTGCCCTTTTGATCGTTATAATTACATCATGAATTCTCATTGTTTTAAATTCAAATATTTTGACGTAAAAGCACTGTTTAGTACCTCAAACTACCTGCTTAGTATAATCAAGGTTTCTAAAAGGGAATTGTTTTTTTTTTTTTTAAAGAAATTTTATTATTTGCGTCACAAATTTCAACTTCGAACATTTTAAGTCGGACAGATCATTCTGACACTCACTGATTTACTCGTTAACTAAATATTAAAGGGACTTTAATTGGCTAATTAGTTCGTGAGGTATAAGGTCGTGAAAATTTTCATACCCCAGTTGAAATGACGTAACCAATTAGAGAAAATTATTTCGAAAGACTTTGTTGCGGATACTGCTCGGTGCAATAAGTAGGTATTCAAATATATTTTTTTAATTAAGTTCATATTTGTATTCTAGGTAAAGTTTGAAAAAGTTTTATTCGTTAATTATCAAAAAAATTTATAATATTGCATAACACCATCCCTTAGACCAATCTACAAAATTAAATAGTTATTTAAAAACGCACAAATTTTAGTCAGAAACAAAATGAAAATCGATAGATACATATTTAATTTTGTTCAGTAAGTTAAGTATATTAGAAAATCCGTGGGAATACAATCTAAAGACTAGTACATCCGACAACCACAAGGAAAGTAAAAATACAATTGTCAGGTCCCTTAGGCGATTTCTTAACATATTCGACTTAATCTATTTCTAAGCTTTTGAAGCTACTCGTGAAACTTGCGAACATCCCTTTACTTGGTTTCTTTATTCTCTTCTTCTCGTCAGCTTTAAATATTTCCGTTTCTATTAGCCAATCTCTGTAGTTCTCCTCCATGTTCTTCCTCTGTTCGTCGTGTAGCTGTTTCACAGGAACGATCGGTCCACCGAATTCTTCGGGTAGGAGTTGCTTATCGACCACTGACTCGGGGCCTTCGGAAGAGAAATTCAGTAGGTTCAACAGATTGGAGTGTATGAGTGGCTTGACGAGACACATGACCTGGTTGATGAAGGAAACCGTGTGAACAACGTGGATCTTCTTTAGACGACACGGATGAGCATTCTGTAAGCATGTAAATGCATTTCAGATGATGTTTCCATCAAACGATATTTTTCTTTTATTTTTTTTATTGCCTAGATGTGTGGACGAGCTCACAGCCAACCTGGTGTTAAGTGGTTACTGGAACCCATAGACATCTACAAAGTAAATGCGCCACACACCTTGAGATATAAGTTCTAAGGTCTCAGTATAGTTACAACGGCTGCCCCACCCTTCAAACCGAAGCGCATTACTACTTCACGGCAGAAATAGGCGGGGCGGTGGTATCTACCCGTGCGGACTTACAAGAGGTCCTACCATCAGTAAAAACTTAACATAATATTTTAAAGTAATCTGAAAAAGGGAAATGAATTAATGAATGAATGATTTACTTTATTTCAGACAACAAAAAAAAGTTCATATGTTTACATAGTATCATTGAAACATACTTAAAATTAAAAAACCAATCAAATAAAAAAGATACATTTATTAAAAATAATTATCAGTTGAATACATTTTAAATATTCCATTCAACTGATACTTACTTCGAACCAACCATTATTATTATTATTATTATTATTATTTAGTCCGCAAGTGAACTATGATACAATGGTTCAAGTACCGACAGTCATAACGGTCTGTTTGGCCTTTAATGATAATAATTATTGATTTAACAAAGCCGCAATTAACGGATGTGGATGGAAAATTTTAGAAACATTAATTTAAATTTTAGACTCTTATGTAGGCGTTGCACAATAAAAGCGGGTTGCCGTTTTAAAATGTATTCTAATTGTTTGACAAACCTGGATGTAGTGCATGAAAGCTCTCAACGCCGGCAGGGTCACCCTGGTCAAATGTCCGAGACTACATCCCTTCATGTCAAAGATGACGATGTATCCTTCAGAGAGCTTATCCTCTGAGAGTTTCACATCATTGAACATGCAAAAGACGCGAACAGCATCGGCGAAGTTTAGCTTACTATAATCATAGTCGGCAAGGCGGTACAGAAGAACATGATATCCTTCAGTTGTCTTATTTGGGAGAGCTACCATTTGTCTGCAAAAAAAAAGCAGATTATTATTATTTTTTATGCAACTATAGCATTTCCTGTATCTAGCATAACTCCTCCATAACGTTATATATTTCAGACTAGCTGACCCGGCAGACTTTGTAGTGCCTCAATCGATAAATAAAAGACCTAAACTTTTGTATAAAATAAACTTAAAACAAACAAAAGGAATCCGTCCGACGGGGAACACATCAAAGGGAACCCAAAATTGTTATTGTTATTTAATTGCGAGCATTTTCATATTTATCTACCTTTTAAACCTTCTCTGGGCTTCCACAAATAATTCAAGACCAAAATTAGCCAAATCGGTCCAGCCGTTCTCAAGTTTTAGCGAGACTAACGAACAGCAATTCATTTTTATATAATATATTGATGGTGGTCTACGATTCTCATTAGGTACTGCCAATATAGCAATTAAATTGTAACTGCGGCCTAAAGGCAAAAAGTAAGAGATGACATTCAAGATGCGGTGCAATCTACGCCAATCATGAAAAAAAAATACGTATCATTGTTATTAACTGTGTCAATGGTTTTGTTGAAAACTTCATCTTTAGATTCATTAACTGACTTCGTTAAACGTATAAAAATACAAAACCTTGTAGGGATACATGTGTACGTACATTACAAAATTCATAATCTTGTTAGACCTTTATGACCACATAGTCAGTATCTGTATACCCAGATATTTATTTTCTAACCCATAAAAATATAAATATTATACACAGTAAACAAATTCGTAAAAAAAAAAAAAACCGGTGTCGAAAAATCGAAACCACACAATATCAATATTTTACTGGTACCGCTACCTTGCCTATTTCTGCCGTGAAGCAGTAATACGGTCCGGTTTGAAGCGTGGGGTAGCCTTTTTAATGTAAGAACCGAGATCTTAGAACTTAAGTCTGAAGGTGGGTGGCGGCATTTACATTGTTGTTAGCTATGAGCTCCAGTAACCATTTGTCACCAGGTCGTGAACTCATCCACCAATCTTAGCAATAAATAACACAAGTTTTTCAAATTATGCCATTGGTAGTAATGTATGAAAGTGTAGTTTTCTGCTAATCCATTTTGGAGGCCGCCGCTATTTATTGCCTGTTAATGCCTAAATATATAGGTATACAAATACTAGCTGACCCGGCAGACTTCGTAGTGCCTCAATCGATAAATAAAAACTTTTGTTTAAAATAAACTTAAAACAAACAAAAGCAATCCGTCCGACGGGGGACACATCAAAGGAAAAACAAAATTGTTATTTTTATTTAATTCCGAGCATTTTCATATTTATCTACCTTTTAAACCTTCTCTGGACTTCCACAAATAATTCAAGAACAAAATTAGCCAAATCGATCCAGCCGTTCTCGAATTTTAGCGAGACTAACGAACAGCAATTCATTTTTATATATATAGATATCATAGGTAAATAATACCTATGTTTTCAATATTAATTAGTTTTGCGATCTAAAAAAAATTGCAACACTGTACTCTAAAATCTATTGATGTATTTTGAGCCATACAAATTAGACGCAGAGGGAACTTGACGATTGTTTTAGAAGTACATATTTATACCTTTACTTAAAGCAGTAGTTTAGTCCACTTACGTAATATCCATAACAGCTCTATTCTTGGGAGCCAAAGGATCTCTGTTCGTGAAGAGATCAGGGGTGTTGCCACGAAGTGTGAAGTAGCATTCAATTGTGTCCTTCGTCTCTTTCACTTTGTAATAGTTTGAGTGAAGAAACAAATATACGTATTCGTCCGATATATACGGTAGGTGGGGTTGACTCTTCATCCTGAAAAGATCGAGAAAAAAATATGTTTTGATTTGATCGTCCTTGATTTCAAGTTTCCTATAATATTTTCACTGTTCTAATACACATCATCTGTGCAAGTGTTTTACCAATTATAATTGAAATTCAATACCATAATCTCCAATCACTACATAGTATAAAACAAAGTCGCTTTCTCTGTCCCTATATCCCTATGTATGCTTAAGTCTTTAAAACTACGCAACGGATTTTAATGCGGTTTTTTTAATAGATAGAGTGATTGAAGTGGAAGGCTGTAGTGGAAGATTGTATAATAACATCCATTAAATAGTGGAGAAATCAATAATAAATTACAGTTTCCGAAGCGAAGCGAGGGCGGGTCGCTAGTATCTTATAATTCAGTTTTGTTTTTCGCATTCTCGTTTTCTTTTCTACTTATTGACATTTAAACAAAACACTCTCTAATTATATATTTCATTACACTAAAGCTTGTCAATATGTACCCAACATGAAAGAAAATCAGTTTAATTGACCAAAAGAGAAGCAAATCGTACGCAATTGAAAAGACTTTGCTTATATATTATGTATATACGTAAACAGGCCCTTTTTTATGATTGTGGGATTACCGGTGGCCCGGAAGCTTTTACAATTTCTGGTTTGGTTACGTGGTGGGTACGGGCTCAGCCAGGAGGAGTGAGATTTGCTAACAACTACTCGAGCCCCTCCAAAGGACACCTAACAACTCAAGAGCAGCTATATATATATATATATAGCTCCTAGCAACTCAATTTACAAAATATACGCAACAGGTTTTTTCTTTTTTTTATTGCTTAGATGTGTGGACAAGCTCACAGCCTACCTGGTGGTAGTGTTTACTGGAGCCTTTAGACATCTACAACGTAAATGCGCCACACACCTTGAGATAAAAGTTCTAAGGTCTTACTATAGTTACAACGGTGTCCTGCTTTTATAGAATTGTACAATTAAAGATCAAATCACAAAAAAGCAAATTTATAAAAAAAGCTTAAGCTAATGATTATTCATTAATTAATATGAATTTCATGCATTTAACAACACACCAAAACTTATTATTCCATTATTCGAATAAAACTAAACGATTGGTCATACGTAATCTTCATGCTTTGTTTATGGTTTAATTGATCCAGGCATAAGTGATCGTGACTATTTTATAACTAGACGTGCAAGCTCACAATACGCCCGTTTTTTTAGGACCGTGGACCTAATCTCCTACTATGTTCCCGCGTAGTCTATATGGAAATCGGTTCATGTTTTTCTAATGAATAAAAATTATAATTTGCGTAATTACTGGTGGTAGGACCTCTTGTGAGTCCGCACGGATAGGTACCACTACCCTGCCTCTTTCTGCTCTGAAGTAGTAATGCGTTTCGGTTTGAAGCGTGGGGCAGCCGTTGTAACTATACTGAGACCTTAGAACATATATATCAAGGCTGATGGCGGCCTTTACATTGTAGATTTTTATGGGCTCCGGTAACCACTTAACACCAGGTGGGCTCTGAGCTCGTCCACCCTTACATGCAATTAAAAAAAAAAAAAAAAAACATGTTAACAGTCACCCATTGCACACGTCTAACCACCGGTAATATCGCTCGCAAATCTCATAGCATTTGCATTTTTAAAACACGACAACTCCTTTAGCGTAGAAGTCTTTCAGAAATACGTGCTAGTTGAATAAATCTAGTTTTGAATGCAACACTCGTACCAGTATCGTTTGACCGAGTTACAATAACACATATAATTCAAGTTACTGAAACATACCTAAATACTATTAATCATGTTGATGTTTCGTATAGCAATGCACGCTTCGATAATTGTTCGGTGCGTAAAATATGATTGCATATATGTATATTAACCAGTTCATTGGGCAATGGAAACGCATTTCCTCGATATTTATATGTATTTTTTTTTCGTGACCTGATATTTGTAAGCATTTAGGTCATCTTTAATTAATTTATGCATATCTGAAATTTCATGAGGAAATATTGAAACTTTATTTACGAGGGGTACGGCCGTCTGGCCAAAGAGATATTATTTATTGCTCATTGAATCAGGAGACTCAAGACAGGGCCAAAACAAGTAATACTACCAAAGTAAATCAGAAGCGTACTTAATAATTCTACATTAAGAGTAGAGTTTTTTATTGGTGGTAAGACCTCTTGTGAGTGCGCGCGAGTGGGTACCACCACCCTGCCTATTTCTACCGTGAAGCAGTAATGCATTTCGGTTTGAAGGGTGGGGCAGCCGTTGTAACTATACTTGAGACCTTAGAACTTGTCTCGGGGTGGGTGGCGCATTTACGTTGTATATGTCTATGGGCTCCAGTAACCACTTAACACCAGGTGGGCTGTGAGCTCATCCACCCATCTAAGCAATAAAAAAAAAAGTTAATTAAACATTGCCGCGGTCCGATGCGAATCGCTAAACATATTAAAACATCTATTGAGACTTGAGGTCTCAAATGACGTTTAATTACGGCTGTCCCTACCTTCCGACTAAAACCATGACTGCTTCGCGATAGGACTGGTAATCCACTCGTACGGTGCCTTGGCACATCACTTGATAAGTTTTTTTATGATTGTGGGTTTACTGGTGGCCCGGAGGCCTTTCCAGTTTCACAAGGACAGGTGGGCGAGCAAAGGCTCAGCCAGAAGGGACGGGATTTGCTAACAGCCACCCGAGCGCCGCCAAGGAAGACTCAACAACTCAAGGGCAGCTGCTTCGCGAATGATCTACTACCGGATCGGAATCACGACCCGCTGAGAATATCCGGCGAGAAACTCAACGGGCTGATGTTTAGGTTAGGTTACACAGTACGAGTACAGTTACCGGGGTCTCTATTCCTACTGTTAGAGCGGAAGTATAAGTCTTTAAGCGTAGCAAAATAATGAGAATCTAACTATAACGTCAATGTGCATTTAGAAATCTATTAAATACTTAGAAACGACAACAAAAACTAATAAACTTGCATCCACATGCCTTAGGTGAAGGTCTCAGAACTCGTTGGACCGGTGCACTGATCACTTACATAATACACAATATATAAATTGTTATGTTGCCATTTATTGTTAACGATCACTTAATCTTGAACTAGTAACACTTAATTTCGAACCGAACGCCTTCAATATCCATTTTAAAACATTATATTCACGTGTGGTTCAATTGAATGCGCACGGCTTTTCGTGGATGCAGTGTGTATAGTTTCGAAAACTGTGATGACTAGTTGAGACCTCAGTATCTGAATGCTATGCGTGTTTAGGGCAATCATAAGCATATTTTTACTGGTGGTAAGACCTCTTGTGAGTCCGCGCGGGTAGGTACCACCACCCTGCCTATTTCTGCCGTGAAGCAATAGTGCCTTTCGGTTTGAAGGGTGGGGCAGCCGTTGTAACTATACTTGAGACCTTAGAACTTATATCAAGGTGGGTGGCGCATTTACGTTATGGATGTCTATGGGCTCCAGTAACCACTTAACACCAGGTGGGCTGTGAGCCCGTCCAACCATCTAAGCATTAAAAAAAAATGTTTTTAGTGTGGCAACACATTAACATGTGGCAACACTAGTCGTTGTAGTTGTACAAAATTTCTGGTAGTACTTAACATGTGTGAAAGAGACTACCACGCCTACTTACCAAGAGAAATAAAAGGCCTTCTTTCTAAATCAAGTTTCATTGAAGCCAGCCAGTGACCCAACCCAAAATACAGTCCTATGCCCGAAACAATGCGTGAATTCATAAATCGCTTAAATGTTACGAGTTTTGCTATATCTAACTCACAGGCGCTAATAAGAATCGGTAATTCTCAAAGTGAACGTTTTCTGTCTTTCGCTTTTGCACCCTATTTAGGTCTTGTGCATTAATTTTAGATTTTTTTCTTTTATTTAATATAACTACTCTAGTAATGTACAGAGTACTTCACCACTTTGACATCACTGATCTAGTTTTACTAGAATACTAGCGACCCGCCCTCGCTTCGCTTCGGAAACATTAAAAAACACATGAAACCAAAAAATAAAAAAAAAATAAAAAAAAGTAGCCTATGTTCATCAGGGACAATGTCGGCTTCTAATGGAAAAAGAATTTTTCAAATCGGTCCAGTAGTTTCGGAGCCTATTCGAAACAAACAAACAAACAAATCTTTCCTCTTTATAATATTAGTATAGATATCATTCTATGCCGACCACGCGTAATCTAATTGTAACATAAATGTTGTGGCGTAAAATTTTACGTGTGTTTTATACTGACCATTCTCTTATCTGCTGAACCTCATCTTCATGTCCTTCAGGTAAGAGCTTCAAGCCGTTGAGAAACGGATGCAGATATTTAGTGGCAGCCATCTCTTCTCACACCCGTTCTGTAACAAAAATAAGGACAAATATTTTTTGTGATTACTATTTCATATATATGTACTTAAACCTCCACAATCCATAGGTGAAGAAAGATCGTGCGTACGGAGGTGATACAAAAGGGTGGTTACGACCCTTAGCAGTGAGGAATATGACGCAAGGAGGACTTAAAAACACTTTTACGATTTAATCTCGCGGTCATGCGGTCATAATTATAATTTAAAAGAGACTTGCAGAGAATCCTCAGTGGTAGCCAACGATTTGGCTGTGCCCCTGGCATTGCTGACATCCATGATTGATGGTAAACCATTCACCATCACATGGACCGTCAGCTCGTCTGCCTACAAAGGCCACAAAAAGCGTCAGCCCGAGCAGTAGGTGCGCTCATGGGCTCAACCTGAAAGAATTTGCTAACACTAGCGTAGCAAGAGCAGTACTTCGCAGAATCTACCACCTTATCAGAATCGCGTCCCACTGAGAAGATCCGGAAAAAAAATCAGTGGGCTGTGTCTACGGGGTAGTTCGCTCGTCGAACGATATTGACGAGGACGGTGACCAGAGAAATATTCATTGTAATGTCTTTACCGACCATCCTTTTAACATTTAGCGATATACACTAAGGACAGACGAGCTCAAAGCGAAAGATCCGACTTTACCAATGAGTGATTGATTTTATATTTAGGTACTTCTCACCTTTTCACACAATACACAAAGCTGTGAAGGTCAACACGATTATCTCGTGGTGTTTGTTCCAAGTCACGTCCTATTCAGTGGTCAAGGTTCGAAAAATACAACAAAAGTAATATTGTGTAATTACTTTTAAAGTATCGCACATTATTTCTCGTAGGTAATGCTTTTTGTTATTTGCATACAGGGAGGGGTATTGAACAATATGCACAACGTAATCAAAGCGGTAGACCATTGACGTCAATTCTCGAAATCAGACGCGTAAAATCGGCGGATGTAATCTCGAATTTACAAACGGAATACTTCATATTACAAGTGTTCATATAGATTAACGAATTTCGCTGATGGTAGACTTGTGAACCCGCACGGGAACCACTCTATTTCTGCTGAGAAGCAGCGATGTACTTCTGTGGGCTTAGTTCGAGTTTTTTTAACGTTCTCGATCGCGTTAAAGTTAACTCAAAACTGTATGCAGTTGGAACAGCGCCCCTGGCGGCAAAAGTAAGCAAACATTCCAACTCATGCACTACAAGTACATTGGGTTTGTATCAGTAGAGGTGTAATCATAAACGAAAAGTTTTATTAAGAGGTACGGGAGGACGTGAAAAGGTTGGAAAACACTGGTCTAGTTGTAGAAACCCCAAGAGAATAACAGAATATCATACACGAATCGTTTCATTAGAGATTTTTTCTAAAATAAATCCGATCTTATTTCTTTGACGGCGGCGATAAAATTGGTATTCCGGAAAGAGACAGTCTTAATATAAAAAGTTGAAAGTTAGTTTTAATGTCGACTATCACATAAAAAAGTAAAAAAGATAAACCGTCATACAAAAAGTTGTTCAAATGTGAACGTTATTTTAACTAAGAAATTTACTATCGTGTTCATTATTATGTTGCATAACGAAATTTCAATTGCAATTTTTGTGACTTTCGACAAACTT
Source organism: Bombyx mandarina (assembly GCF_030267445.1). Lineage (NCBI taxonomy): Eukaryota > Metazoa > Arthropoda > Insecta > Lepidoptera > Bombycidae > Bombyx > Bombyx mandarina. The sequence goes on along the minus strand of NC_143222.1, from coordinate 8,717,000 downwards.
AAATAAAACTAGAGAAATCATAAATTCCTTATAGTTAAAACGTTTTCTTAATTTTCTTTAAGTTTTCAAGCGCACCCTCTTAAACACCACCGGGCTTAGAGATAAAGAATAGAAGTCAAAGAAGCCGCAATCAGCCCAAGATACGAATTGTTCATTAAGCCCGCATTATTGTAACTATACTGAGACCTTAGAACTTATATCTCAAAGTAGGTGGCGGCATTTACGTTGTAGATGTCTATGGGCTCCGGTAACCGCTTAACGCCAGGTGGGCTGTGAGCTCGTCCACACATATCTATACATATAAATAAAATTATTATAAAAAAAAAAGAACACAATTCCTAACCTAAAAGTACATGTTATTATCCGCAAATAAAATATAATAAATAAATAAAATTGGAGTGTCTGTTTGTAATATTGAAATAGCCGCTTTTTAATACATGCATATGAATATATATAGGGTACATACAGCAAAATAGCAATTTTTACAATTTTTGTCTGTCTCTCTGTCTATCTGTTTGTTCCGGCTAATCTCTGGAACGGCTGGACCGATTTTGACGGGACTTTCACCGATAGGTAGCTGATAATATAAGGAGTAACTTAGGCTACTTTTTTTAGAGTAGCTTTGCCCCGCGGCGTCACCAGCGCTACGACAATAACCGCGGTTAACATCGCGGGACTCAGCTAGTAAGCAATCAAAAATAAAAAATCATTGAGATTTTTTTTTAAGCAAATAAAGTATGTAGAAAGCTAGACAGAAATCTTTTAAATCAGTTTCTGTGCCTTTGTGTACGTGCGGCACGATGTTACGGCACGTTGCCCGGACCGTGACAAAACTAGTACACACTAGTTAATACACATGTAACATCGACCGCGGAAACGTTCATAATTGCATACGCGTTAATTAAGGTGAAATTTGTTTGAATACCGAAACACAAAATTATTGGTATCATTCTAAGCGAATTTTTTTATTGCTTAGACAAGTGAACGAGCTCACAGCCCACCTGGTGTTAGTTAACTGGTTACCGGAGCCCATACAACGTAAATGCCGCCACCCACCTTGAGACATGAGTTATAAGTTCTCAGTATAGTTACAACGGCTGCCCCACCCTTCAAACCGAAACGCATTACTGCTTCACGGCAGAAAGAGGCGGGGCGGTGGAACATACCAATGCGGACTACAAGACGCCCTACCACCAGTAAAAACTTAACATAATATTTTAAAGTAATCCGAAGAAGAGAAACGAATGAATGAATGAATGATTTACTTTATTTCAGACAACAACAATAAGTCCATATGTTTACATAGTATCATTGAAACATACTTAAAATTAACAAACCAATCCAATAAAAAGGATACGTTTATTAAAAATAATTATCAGTTCAATACATTTTAAATATTCCATTCAACTGATACTGATACCAGTAATTACGCAAATTATAATTTTGCGGATTTGATTTTTGCTACACGAATGTTAATCGTTTAGTTGTTAAATACGAAACATTTAGGTAAAAAATATCGTTTCTGATTCGCAAACCTCGATGTAGAAGTCGGTAACCGTTTATTCCTGGAAAAATCTTAAGCATATCATCATAGAAAAACGCGCCAACTTCTATACTTCTTCCAACTTCTATCTATTCAATCCTATATCATATTCTAAAGAATACTCTACTAGAATAGAATGCCCCCACCCTACTCTACCCGACGTTATCCTATCCTGACTAGAATGATCAGGAATTGTCATAACCAGGTATGAGAGTTTTCAAGTGAATCAAGCGTGTTGAACTTTGTGAAAAATACGTTGAAAGATTCCGTAACGGTGATACTGGTCAAGCTAGTTAAAATACATAAAAAAAAGCTTTTTGCCCATAACTGGGCTAATGCGGTCACAGTCTAAGCTGCAGTTATCGGGGCGGACAAACACTACCTGAAAATCTATACCTACTTTAATCTCCTACCGGATCGCTGGTAGTCTAAAGAGCTATTCCACTGATTGGTGAACTCACCGGCTCAACCTGAAAGAGTTTGCTAACATTGGCCCTAGCAATATCATTACTTCGCTGAATCTACGACCGAATCGGAATCGCGACCCACTGAAAAGATGTATCACACTGTATCTCACTATTGCTTTGCGTCAGATCATACAGTGGGACGAACCAGAGCGTGTTGAAGACATGCTCCGCCACTAGTTATTAATTTCACAGTTTTCTAAACATTAAGATATCTTATTAAACACTAGCGACCCGCCCTCGCTTCGCTTCGGAAGCATAAAATTTTATTATTGATAGGCGAGTCCCGTCATGTTGCGCGCGGTACGACAATAATTGCGGGTGAGGCCGCGGGGCGAAGCTAGTCTAAAAAAAGTAGCCTTAGTTACTCCTTATATCATTAGCTACCTATTAGTGAAAGTCTCATCAAAATAGGTCCAGCCGTTCCAGAGATTATCCGGAACAAACAGAAGGAAAGACAGACAGATAAACAGACAAAAATTGTAAAAAATGTTATTTTGGTGTATGTACCGTATATATATTCATATGCATGTAGTAAAAAGCGGTTATTTCAATATTACAAACAGACACTTTAATTTTATTTATATGTATAGATAGCTGGGTCCCGCGATGTAACCCGCGGTTATTGTCGTTCCGCGGGTGACACCGCGAGGCGAAGCAATATTAAAAAGTAGCCTAAGTTACTCCTTATATCATCCGCTACTTATCAGTGAAAGTCCCGTCAAAATCGGTCCAGCTGTTCCAGAGATTAGCCGGAACAAACAGACTGACAGTCAGACAAAAATTGTAAAAAATGTTATTTTGGTGTATTTACCGTATATATAATCATACGCATGCAGTAAAAAGCGGGTATTTCAATATTACAAACAGACACACCAATTTTATTTATATGTATAGATAAGTTATACCACTCACTTCACAAGAGCATCAAAAGATTTGTCAAAATAAAGGCGTTAAAAAAAACAAAAAAAACATATACACACCTAAATAAACAAAAATTGATTACATTGATTACATGACGAAACTCATTATGCGAATCGCAATCCAACTCCTCAAGGTAACTATAAACCGCGGTTAATGCTCATAGCTTGATAGAGATCTTAAACCGGTTATTGAGATGCATAGCTTTAAGATGATCGACCTTCGTAAAAATGGCGGAAAACTTGCTATTTGTTTGAAAATTTAATTGGTACGATAAAGTTACAGTTCGTAACACAAACAATAAGTTAAATTATGTTATTTATATGTTAAAAAATGAATTTCAACACGTTTACAAATACATATATATATATTTTTTCTTTTAATCGGGCATGTAAAATATTAACTAAGTTCTTATGCTAATTAAAACAATCAAAAGTTTTTTTACATAGAAATTATCACCGATTTCTTCTTTCTGCATGAATTTCAAATCGAATTATATAAATATAGAGATTATGCATGAGTATGTGTGGTAGTGTCTAGAAATTTCTGTGTGTTTCTAGAAAACTTACGTTTACAAAGTAGGTATTCGTCATGTTACAGATAACAGATAATTATTTGTCAAACCGAAATGCATGGATAGACCTGTCCAAGTTGACCAATTGATGAAATTTATTTATTTATTGTTTAAATAACAATAATTCAATATAGTAGTAAATGAGAAAACGAAATGAAAATTTTATTAATAAATTGTGTACTGCAGAAGTAATATGAAACTAGAAATAGTAAATAAATCAATTATTATAATGTAAGATCTTCTGACTTCATATTCGTAAACAATCTTGATAAATTTTACACACCCGAAGAAATACTTAATTATGAAAATAAAACAATTCACACAACTTAATTTCTCACGTTCCCGCCAAAAAGCGTTTGAGTTGTTTAAAACCATCGTTTATATTCATGATTCCATCAGCATTCAAGAAATAAAATTAATGATAGATGTCAAAAATGACAGCTCAGTCATGGAGAAAATGATCGGTAGATTCAATATGCGACAGACCTATGTCCTACTTATTTCGGCCACTCCTCAAAATGCAGTACTTTCGCATCACTAAGACTGACATTGCTCAGAAATGCGGAGAAACGGAATGACAATCATCAATGATTCAATGATTCTCGATTAAAATGGCGACGATGTGGTGTAACGTCATTTTATTAAAATATCTTTTTACTTGTGTTTTTGTTGTCAGTAATTGAGTATTCTGTACTTTTTATGAAGAAGCAGCGTAATAAAAAACCTCACAAAAACATTAGATTGTTAAATAAAAATCTGTTCTTTTAGGCTTTAGGTACTTTTTATAATACTAACAAGAACAATGGAGCTTACATTTCGCTTATTTTCACAGTATCTTGGCTCTCGATTTATGTAGTATTGATGCTAAGCATCGCCATTAAGCATTAGAATGACATTAGTGCTCCAGAAAGATCTGAAAGAAAGAACACAGTATAACACTCATATTTCATATTATATAATAGGTTGGGGAAAAAGTCTTTTCGCATTATAGTATGTATGAACTTGTAATAAAATCTCTTTGGCTATACTATTTGTATCTAGGTTTTGGTATAATTGAAAGTTTAAATTTTAAAGATAATTCCAAATTCAAATTAGGAAAATGTGTGATTTTTATTTATTTTTCGTACTGTCAAGATGAGTGAAGCTAATGAAGAAATTCGATACACTTACTTCGATACTTCAGTGCGCCGTGTAGGTCACCGGTTCTCAGTATCGTCATATTCGTCGTCCTAGAGTCTACTAGATATCCGACGTCTTAGTAAAAAGATCGAAGAGAGGAATCGACATAATTACTTCATTGCGCCGCGTAGGGCACCGGTGACCTACACGGCAGTCAACGTGTTAATTATCAATAATAATTTCAGTTCCATTTTTCGCGATAATACAGATATAATGCTCGATAGGTTTCCAAAGGTTTTTAGTCGGATATCTTTGACTGACTAGCTCGAAAAAAATAAAGAAAATTTAGAAGTATCGTTGTATAAGCAGTGACGCAGTCGCCTAGCTCATTAACCATTAAGCCACGAACCAATCAATTTTATTAAAAACGAAAAAAAAATATTGTGTCTCTTGGAACAGTCTTAATATCGTACGCTGGTAAATAGGGCCCTCACAAGTTGCCGCCACTTCACCTTGTCTAATACTTAACATATTAATTCCATAAAATAAAAACTATCTGCAAAACATTAATTCAATTTAAAATAAACAACTAACAGGTTTTTTTAGTACATTTCGTTCAGTCGTCATCTATTGTCAAAATACTTGTGTATGTTTATTCAATGTCATATTTGCTCTCGGCTCGCTTTCTACAGCATCCGCGAGAAAGTTCACGACAGCTCTCTCAGCTATCTTGACTTACAGATTCATTCATAGCACCATCCTATTATATAGCGGTATCGGACAGGTTGAGAATGAGAAATGCATAGTTGAAACAAACCTTGAATATAATTTGTATTGTTTTGATTTTGTGTCGTATGACAAGTTTTTTTTGCTGTATCTAAGCACAGTCGACCTTGGGGGCATTTAGGGGCAATCTGATATTAAGTGTTTACTGGAACCAACAAACACCGCAACATGAATTCTGATACCTACATGGGTTACGAAGTTGAAGTTTCAACTTTATTGCATAACGGCTTTCCCACCCTGCAAACAGAAATAGGTTGTGTTGGTGGTACAATAGTACCTATCAGGACAGAATTTCTTTATGAAAATTAACGAACAAACATCACAGTACTCGACTCGGCTAAACATCATTACTTGTGACGTAATTTGTAAGTAAGCTAACGACAAGCTAACTTTAGTTAAATCATACCCAAATTTTCCACTTGCGATGGGTGCTAAATTGAATTTAAAATTATCAGATTTTTTATTTTATTACAAATTCTCAACACAATTAATTTCAATTAGCGATTGTTCTGATGGTTACTTTTAATGTATTATAATTGGCGTTCCTTATAACTACTTTTATAATGCTCGGTTATTGATATCCTAATCTCTAATGTCCTGTTGGAGGAATTAAATTGTTTTACTCTTGTTACGATATACACTGAACGCATTAGACTAATAGCAATAGGTCAGTCCCAGTGCATTTCCAGAATTATTTTTTGCAATGTACTATCTGACTTTTTAATGAACTCCGTCCTTGGGCGCAATGACATAACGAGCTTTGAGGAGAATCTACAACGGTCGGCAGCAGCTTGGCTATATGCCCCTGGCTTTGTTGATGTTTGATGAACGACGGTGACCACACACTACCAGGTGCCAGGTGCAGAAGGTTCTTCTTTCAAGTGGCAACTTCAAACGTTTGGCAAACACTTACTAGTGGTAGGACCTCTTGTGAGTCCGCACGGGTAGGTACCACCTATTTCTGTCGTGAAGCAGTAATGCGTTTCGGTTTGAACTAGCCGTTGTAACTAGACCTTAGAACTCATATCTCAAGGTGGGTGGTCTTTACGTTGTAAATGTGTCTATGGGCTCTAACCATTTAACACAAGGTGGGCTGTGAGTTCGACCACCAATCTAACCAACAAAAAAAAACACTGAAAAGTACTTAGCTGCGAAAGTTCAAAACAAACCGGAACATTGTTCAAATATAGTTCATAACCTGAATTAATACTTATTATCGTGGTAAATGACATGACCCAAGCCACGTCGAGTATATTATTATCATAAAAAAATAAGACAGCGTGTTTACAACAAATCAATTTGTATTTTATGGACCAGAAAGTGGGGCATGCAACCATTTATATATTCCGGGAATATGCAACATGATTAAATCTTTCTGAATTACAAGTTTAAATCAGATGAAAGTTCAAGGCACTTTTAGTAGATAAATGAGAAATTCCAGAACGAATTAAGAATTAATCAAAAATAAGAGACAAAAGGCCAAATTCGAATAATAATATATTATAATACGTAGCGTAACCTGTTTAATTAATTTAATTAATTTCTTATGGTGAAAATTACATTTAATTTGACACAATTTCAAATCGTTTGAATAATGATCGAAAGACCTTTTTTTTATATCTGTTGGAGAAATGTCAACGTTCATTGACCTGGATTTTGATTGTACGTATATAACAGTACAACATTTTTGGAGTCTCATTATTTCGCTAGTTTCAATCTTACTTTTTTTTTATTATAAACTAATTTTGTTCTTTCTTCAGTGTCAGTAACCTGAGTGTTACTGTTGCATTTGTAGGGTTACCAACTTTAAAATAATGCCTCAATTCCTGTTTTCATTAAACTGTTGCTTGGTGTTGCTGTCTTTTTTCGACATGATCAGTGTTTTTTTCTTAATTTTCCACTATAACTTTCTTTATTAATTATACAATTCTCGGTCCAAAATATAGCCAATTCTTATGTATGGCAGGGAAACATGGGCGGCAACCCAAAGGAACGTGCATACCATTTAAGTTGCTGAAATGAAGATGCTGAGGTGGAGTGATGTGGATGTACGGTGTGACGAGACTTGATGAAATCCGCAACGAGTATGTGCATGGAAGCTTCGGTGTGCCTGACATCGCTGATAAGATGCAGGAGAGTAGGCTGAGATAGTATGATCACGTAAAAAGGAGGTCACCTGACTAGGTCGGAATTTTACACTACTGCTTGACCTCCCCGTTTGGTGACCTACAGGTAGACAACACAAGGTGGAAAGATGTAGTGCTGAAAGATTAAAGGGAATGCAATGTTGCTGACGAGGATGTCGAAGACAGAGCGAAGTGGAGGAGTACTACTATAAAGAGAGCTGAACCCACACAGTGTGGGATAAATAGCTAAGAGAGAGAGAAAGAGAAAGAGAGGTCTATTTCATTTCTGCTGCGAAAAATTCATGCGTCCCGGTTTGAAGGGTGGGGCAGCCCTTGTTTCATTAAATGAAGACTTAAACCCCTTGTCTGAGGGTAGGTAGTGAAACCGACATTACTAGTAAAAAAATTTATTTTTTGTGTTTAAAAAGCCTCCAAATATTATCTCCTTATTATATTATTAACCGTAATATTTTCTCCTGCGTCGTAGGCACCAGAAAGACATATACGATAAAAACAAATATACCTAGAAACTCGATCAGTCACTTTGGTACAGTTATTTTGTTCGACTTAACGATCGACATCCTCGAAATGTTACTGCTAACTAGCGTTCGTTTCGAGAATTAAATGTAAGTCTAATGACGGTAACTCAGATCTCTTTCTTCTATAGTTTTCTTCGGTTTCTTCTAGTTTGAGACATCCTTAATACCTACATGTACAAATCTAATAATAATAATAATATATACTCTAATGACATAATTTTGTCTGACTTTTTTATTTTTTATTGCTACTTGGGTGGACGAGCTCAACATACGATATATTTAAAAGTGCTTGTAAAGGCCTCCTTGAATAAAAAAGGGTGCGTGTACTTATGTACGCGCGTAAGAAGTTATACTTTATTTTTATTAAATTTATTTCTTTTTTTTATTTAAATTTTAATCAATTTGAAAAAAAATCGATTAAACCACATCCGCAAACACGCATATTGGACGTCCCTTTTCTTGACATCGTATAAATTCGGTAATTCTCGGTACGGTTCGGAAAGTTCACCTGCAGCTATATTCAGACTCGCCAAGTTACGTCGGTCGTATTGTAATGAGCGATTTAGTGGACAACTTCATTCTGTTAATTTTGTGTCACGGTGCGCGCGCATCGTAAAATTTCACTCTCATAAATTTTTCATAACGCGCCTAAAGAAGTATAACTTCAAAAACTTTTCAGTTGATTTCGTAATAACCAGCCCTAGAATAATCAGCCTAGTGTGACCATTGACAGTGCCTACAACGTAACTAACTACGTAACAGCTACGTTCGAATTCATAAAGATATGCCGACAAACCGCTAAAGCATTTCACTTCATGAACGCACAAAAATTTTAAATTACACCTACGCTATTACGTGTACGCAGACTAAATGTCTAATGACTTGCAGTCTACTATCTAAATTTAGGCTTTAAGTTTAAAAGAAATCTATATATAGAAAAATGAATTGCTGTTTTTTTTTATTGCTTAGATGTGTGGACGAGCTCACAGCCCACCTGGTGTTAAGTGGTTACTGGAGCCCATAGACATCTACAACGTAAATGCGCCACACACCTTGAGATATAGTTCTAAGGTCTCAGTATAGTCACAACGGCTGCCCCACCCTTCAAACCGTAACGCATTACTGCTTCACGGCAGAAATAGGCGGGGCGGTGGTACCTACCCGTGCGGACTCACAAGAGGTCCTACCACCAGTAAGGCTGCTGTTCGTTAGTCTCGCTAAAACTGGAAAACGGCTGGACCGATTTGGCTAATTTTGGTCTTGAATTATTTGTGGAAGTCCAGAGAAGGTTTAAAAGGTAGACAAATATAAAAATGCTCGGAATTAAATAAAAATAACAGTTTTGTTTTTCCTTTATAGGTGTCCCCTTTTGTTTGTTTTAAGTTTATTTTATACAAAAGTTTAGGTCTTTGCTATGATCATGCTAATAATAGATATTTCAATTCTACAAAAAATTATTAGGATATTTCCTTGCTTGATCTTGTTTCATGCGCATCTGTAAATATAATTTAATAGAAAACCTTGTGTCGGCGTCATCAAAACACGAAATAAAATGGGTGATAAAAATAAACTGGGTCTGGAGTCCCATTATTGAGTATTCAAATATCTTCATCTCATCTGTTTATTTATCTATCTAACAAATAAAAGTCAGCCTCTGACGACTTCACAACCACAATTCAATAATGTGTAAATTTTTTATATTTAAGTTCAATTTTAATGTGTCTAGGTTTTATACAGCTGTGGAAACTGTGAAGCACAATTTGAAACCGACCGTCTCACCTATTACTAAACTGAAACAGCAATGTATTCCAATTGGAAGTATATTCGTTACATCGGTGGCTTTCATAGATCGAGTGGGCTGAGAGCTACAAGCAATTAAAAAGCCTTCAAACTGATTAAGACCTCGATAGCATCTTGAATTGGTATTTCATTAAGTTGGACGCTAAATTTCCTATTTGTGTCATATTTTTTTGATAATAAAGGTAAATTCCGAATACGTAAAATAAATCAAACACAATTTTATTTATGAAGAAAACAAGTTAGTATTAACAAATAAACTTGTAAGTAAAAGAAGAACGAATTGATCTGCTGTTTTGAAAAACCTACCCTCATTGGAATCGTACAACCACACATACTTATCATTTACGCCAATGTTAATTAATAATTGCAGTTGTGCAATTTTTTCACAGACTACTAGGGCTAGTATTAGCAAATTCGTCAGGTTAGAGACCCGTGAACTCACCTACTCGCTCGGCGAAGCTGGCATAACCACTCGGGATACCAGCAGAGGTAAAAAAAAGAAGGAAAAAAAAAGCGAATCTACATAAATAACTATGTTTGAATTTTTAAACTAAACATCCGATTGAGTTCAAACTCGTTTGATTGTCTTTATGTTTGGGTTCTTAATCCAAATATCCGATTGAGTTCAAACTTTGTATAGATATTGTCGGTGGTGCCTTTAACGAAGGTTTGTAGTAGTAACATCAACGTGCGATAAGAAACGTGAAAGTGATATTAATAAATATTAGTTCGTCATACTTTAAGCTGTGCACAACGTAGTCGATTTAACTATTAAAAATAATATCAACACATCACCATCTATTATCATACAACATAGTTTTTAATTTTTTTATATTGTTAGAGGCGTTAATGTACTATGGATATGCATATATGGCGCTGTCCATAATGTAACTTTTCTTTAAATTTAATTGATCCAAACATTATTTGTCAAGAACACAACAAAATGAAATACAAACTTAAACGAATAATAATAATAATAAGATAAAAAAGGTTTTTGATAAAAAAAAAAGTATATCCGAGTTCTGCTAATCGACAATTGAACTTTTATTTGCTTATCACAAATAAAAACGGCGTCACGTTTCAAATTAAATTGATACTTATAAGCGAGGTTATTTAATAAAAACTTAATAAAATACTACTATACTACTTACAGATGTACCTACTTTACAAAATACAAATGTCTCCGTAATCGTATAATAATTTATAAATTGATACTATTGTTGATAAGACGTCGTACTCAAAACTTATTGACCACAGAACGTAAACAAAAATGCTGACAACTACATGTTTTACAGAACATCGACGAAGGAGAAACGGTTTTGACTTAACAAATGCAAGATTACAAACAGAATAAAAACAGGAAAGAAAATAAAAAGAAATGTTCGACTTACATCGGTCAGTTCAAATTACAAAAAAAAAAAGAACGCGCTGAGGCGAAAACAGTTCGTTCACTCGCGATAAACCTTCGCGGTTCGCACGTATACCAACACTGACACACAAAACACGACTGGCCACTGGCAAGTGGCATCCGACTCGAACATAACTTGTGCCGGAATAAAAAGCTAACTTTCTAAATTCAAAATTCGCGAACTCATCGAACCGACCAATAGGACAAGCAATAATGTACCTGCTGCGAATGCTTATGATTCAATGATTGAGAATGGGAATTTTAATTAATTACAATTGCATCGAACATAATCGAATGATGAATGACAAAGGTCGTGACATCATTTTTAATTGTTTACGTTATAACAATGCAAAAAGTTAAATTTAATGATATTATCTATATATTAATACGTGAAGCAAAAACTTTGTACCCCTTTTTACGAAAATTGCGCGGACGGAGAAGTATGAAATTTATCACACTTATAGAGAATACAGAGAAGGAGTGCACAATGCTAATATTTTTTTTAAATAATGCATAAAAGATACTTTAAATCAATAAAGAAAACATTACACACCCTACCATGTATTTGACACAACACATACATAAAAGTGTACTCTTTGCTTACTGTTGTTATTGTTTAAAGTCTGTGGTCGAATTGAAAATAGATTAATATTGTTTGTCTTTAATATTATTGATCTATAGTGTAGTTTTGGCGAATACTGTGATTATATTATCGAATTATAATAGTTTTTCACAATAGAACCATAATAATGCTTAAACTTATAATTTAATTTAATTATAGTCTAATTTCGACTACTGCGGGGCCACTACTTTATTTAAAAACGTCGTCGTTTTTCAGTTGCAATTTTTTTTTTTTTAAATTGCAACCAATTATAAAATGTATTAAAATCATGTTTTAAGAGTGAAGCTTAGACCAGGGGATCTTACCTAATAATAGTACCTCTGGGTACTCATCAGTAAGTACGTGTGCACCCTCCACTCCATATACCTATACCATATACGTCATAATAATTTTATTACCTCGTTCTCTTGCCTAACTGCCTCTAGTAATCCGAATAATTCCTATCTTGTGTGATAGTGACGTATTTTCGATTTTTTTATTGCATAGATGATTGGACGAGATCACGGCCCACATGGTGTTAAGTGGTTACCGGAGCCCATAGACATTTTTACAACGTAAATACCGCCACCCACCTTGAGATATGAGTTCTAAGGTCTCAGTATAGTTACAACGGCTGCCCCATCCTTCAAGCCGAAACGCATTACTGCTTCACGGCAGAAATAGGCAGGGCGGTGGTACCTACGCGTGCGGACTCAGAAGAGGTCCAGTCCCCCAGTAATTACGCAAATTATAATTTTGCGGGTTTGATTTTTATTACACGATGTTATTCCTTCACCGTGGAAGACGTAATTCGTGGCTCCATGAAAACAAACCCACGCAATTTCTCCACGCAGTTCGTAGAATGCAACATACAATATTTTGCCATCCCTTACCAAAACTATTAGTTTTTAAGATTACTATTGGCTGAATTCCAAATCAAGACTTCGAACTACGATCTTTAATCCTTGTGCTTAGTGACGTACTTCTATGTGCTTAGTGCGAGTTTTTTAACGTTCTCGATAGCGTAAAAGTTAAGCCAATTTTGTATGCAATCGGAACAGCGCCCCTAGCGGCAAACGTACGCAAACGATCCCATTCCATACAAATGTGAGCTAACTTTTACGCTATCGAGAACGTTAAAAAAATCGCACTAAGCACACCTATCGATACGGGAGGCCTTGCTACAATTTGTTTCGCAGGCTACCGAGCTTCATACTGAATGTGCGCACATCACCCATCTTTTTTTTTCTACCTATCCTGATAGCCTTGAGATGCTATTACAGCGTTACCCTAGCATGTAGGGGAGCTTTCGGGGCTCAAAAAGAAGGTGTTTCTAACACTGGTCCTAGCAAGAGCAGTACTTCGCAGAATTTATCACCGACGCGACCCACTGAGAAGATCCGGCGAGAAACTCAGTGGGCTCTGTCTATGGCTTAATTTACTCGCCGAGCCCTTCGTCGCAAGCGACGGGTTCAGTGAGGACGGGGACCGGAGCTTAAGGTACATAAAAGCACCGATAATGGATCGGGAGGATCCGCAATGACGCGTTTAGGGCGACGTCGACTGTTTACCATTCGTGTATAGGCGCTGCTTTTCAGCCGGTGACTATAGACACCCATCATATACAAGCGACGATTTCTGACGGGTGGCTATAGTCACCGATATCAGTGAAATAGTTAAGACGGTTACCAAAGACAGTCTCCGGTAACCGCAAATGATAATGTGAACATGTGCGTTTTTTGATCCAGCGAAACTAATAAAAACGGTTCAATGACACTTTATCTTTATGATAAACGTATAAATCTGTGGACCGTATTTATTTTGAATATGTATACACATAGATATATAAATGACTAGCTGTACCCGTCCGCTTCGTTGGGCATTTAGAATTTACATTATTATTTCTCACCCCTACAAAGATTCTCATCATTAACGGCCCCGCAACTTGTGTAGGGAGTCCAACACTCATATAAATATTAGCCTATCCATTAAGTACATGTATTTTCTACATGGATACCAAGTTTCAAGTTAATCAGATGCATGGTTCAGTAGTTATAGCGGAACATCCGTAAAACCACTGTAGATTCATATATTAGTATTGATTTTGTTTATTGCCCTTGTAGGCCGACGAGCCGGCAGCCCACCTCAAGGGATTACCATCTCACATGGATGTCAGCAATCCCAGGGGTACAGCCAAGCCGCTGGCTACATTAAGTACTCTCCCTAAGCCTCGTTTGAAGGTGTCATAGGGTTCAGGAAACGCCTAGAAGGAAAGTTCATTCCAAGCACACATGGTACGTGGCAGAAAAGATCCCTGTAAGCACACTGTGGATGATCGCAGCGATTCTAGTCAGTGAAGAAAAACTTGGCTCTGGTGGCGGGCGGTAGGATGGTAAAAACGAGATGGGAGATGGGATCATCTCAAACAATTCCTCAGAGAAATACAGAGCAAACCGAGTCTCTCCGCAGATCGAGAGGTTCCAAACGATCCGTGACAACGGAATTATTGACAATCTGAACGGCTTTCTTCTGTATGGAGTCAAAAGAAAGTAGTTAGTATTTAGGAGCCCCAGCCTCGAAGATTTTTTCTATTACTTAGATGGATGGACGAGCTCACAGCACAACTGGTGTTAAATGGTTACTGGAGCCTATAGACAGCTACAACGTAAATGCGCCACCCACCTTGAAATTTAAGTTCTAAGGTCTCAGTATAGTTACAACGGCTACTCCACCCTTCAAACCGAAACGCATTACTGCTTCACGGCAGAAATAGGCAGACTGGGAAAAATTATCGTACTCCACGCGAGGCGGGACTTGTGCTTTGTAGAGCAAAAGACTTTGTCCAAGCGTACAGAACTGCTTCACCTGTTGCGGACATCCAGCATTTTTCACAGTAACTTGGCTTTGCTAACAAAATGACCCCGAAATTATGTATTTCTCTCTTCAATTCACGTACTATTATTTTCCGTGCATTATCCAAGAGATATTATGCAAGGCAGCTGGCAGTAACTGGATGCGTAGAACCGAAGATCGGGTTCAGTGGCGAGCTTTGGGGGAGGCCTATGTCCAGCAGTGGACTGCCGCAGGCTGATGATGATGATGATGATGATGATCCAAGAGATTTCAGTTAAGTCAGTATTACATAATTGTAACAAAATACAAAAGTAATTGAAAAATATAAATCAGCATTCAACCGATATCTAAGCATTAAATAATGTAGATTCCAAAAATTGTGTATATTACGAAATTCGAATATAAGTGGCGTGAAAGAATTACATACCAGTAAAATTATACTATTATTACGTTTGCCACGACAATCGATCGTAAAATTCTCACAGCATCGAATATTCATTACAACAGGATTTGTTACGCCGTTTATTGCTTCGTGTAATTCAAAAAGTTTTATGACGATTTTGATTTCACGAAAATGTTGAGTTTACTGCATTTTTTTGCCGTAATATATTTTCAGACCATATTGATTGAAGCTTCCATAGCGGATCTAAGAGTTAAAAAGAGTAAGTTTCATTAAAGACTTACTGGAAGAAAAAAAAACTAAATAACCACTTAAATCTTAGTGTAAGAGAGTTTATAATTGATCGTACGAAATTTGTCGATTTGCACAAATATCTCGCCTCTGCATTGCATTGAGGATCGTATTTCTGGGCAATGTGTTTCGTACAACATGAGGGCTGTATTTAAATTAATAAGCACAAAACTAAAGCTACCTATAGTAGACGGTTTTAGAATTAAAAGTAAGTTAAAACCAATTCATATTTGGTACGACGTAGACCGGGAAACAACATTACGCACAGTGAAGCAATTTTTTTCTTTAGGATTTGCTTTAAAAAAACTAGTTAACTTGCAATCTCTCCTTAACATATTTTTGTATCTAATAATCGGAGTAATATTTTTAGTTGACAAAAAACTGATACAAAGAAAACGGCAAGATACGATAGAAATGTGTCGCATGTTTAATGAAGATGAAGAAATATCTGGAACTATCAAACATCAAAAACAACACAATTATTTATCTTCAGAAAAAAAACATAAGAGATTCCGAAGAAACGTTGATGAGAATCTAAATATTAATCCGAAGTTAAATAATGCACATAAAAATGGGGTTGAAAAGATGGTGGACAAATTATACAATGAAATAGACGAGAAAGGAGAGGGAGTGATATTACGTCAAAACGTAAATGGACCTACCACGGTAATACAAATGCGGTACCTTTTTATTAAATCTTCTCTATATCTAATATAATAACTTCATATTAAATTCGTTTAGAAATCTTTCATTTCTAACTGAATGAGAGTTTCAATAGACAAATGCACAAACTTATCACATATATATACTAATATATTTTATAAACTACAGTGGTTTTTACGGATGTTCCGTTATAACTACTGAACTATGCATCTGATTGACTTGAAACTTGGTATCCATGTAGAAAATACATGTACATAATGGATAGGCTAATATTCATATGAGTGTTGGACTCCCTACATCAGTTGCGGGGGTGTTAATTATGAGAATCTTTGTGGGGGTGAGGAATAATAATGTTAATTTTAAATGCCCAGCGAAGCGGGCGGGTACAGCTAGTCTATATATAATTGCGTCGGTGAACACATCGCCTACTAAGATGAGGTTTATTTTTCAATACAATTACATCACGTTTTATCAACTAGCTTCCTTAAATGTCTGTTCGAATGTAATATTGTAAGTAGTACATTTCAACTAACTTCCTCGTGAACTAGAGACATGAAATTCGGAACATAGATCCGAATCAAGCAATCAAGAGTGAATACTAAGCGTAATAATAAATTTGTGCTTTTTGTTAAATTTACGATATGAACGTAAATAAAATAAAAAAATTGCTTTCACAGGCAGACGAACGTACCGCTCTGATGGTGAGTGGTTACCGTCGATCATGGACATCAACATTGATAGTGCCAAAGTCAAATCAGGCCTACAACATTTCATAATTATTGACCTGTTATTGTTTTGGGGCATGAAACTGAAACTCCAACCCCATACCTTGTCCTATGTTTTCTTTCTGTCAATCTAATTAAGTAATTATTCACCACATCCAAAAATGAAGCGTACGATTTTTTTATAATTTAAGTGTACGAAAAATATAAATCAGTTTACAAATAACAATATTCCGACAAGTGAAATGTCAATAGTTTATCATAAAAACTAACCTACATTTCGTTTCCACATCGCATATGCTTATACTTAGTGACATCACGGTGACATCAAAAGCTCTGTTATTGTTGAAACAGATCTATTTCAATTACTTGTTTTATTTTAATACTTCAATTATGTGTATACGATTTATAAACGTAAAGCAAAACAATAACAATTGATAAAATTAGAAAACAACAATTATTATCCTTTTGCAATCCATAATAAATATATATATTTTTTTTTTTTATTGCTTAGATGTGTGGACGAGCTCACAGCCCACCTGGTGTTAAGTGGTTACTGGAGCCCATAGACATCTACAACGTAAATGCGCCACACACCTTGAGATATAAGTTCTAAGGTCTCAGTATAGTCACAACGGCTGCCCCACCCTTCAAACCGAAACGCATTACTGCTTCACGGCAGAAATAGGCGAGGCGGTGGTACCTACCCGTGCGGACTCACAAGAGGTCCTACCACCAGTAATTACGCAAATTATAATTTTGCGGGTTTGATTTTTATTGCACGATGTTATTCCTTCACCGTGGAAGTCAATCGTGAACATTTGTTGAGTACGTATTTCATTAGAAAAATTGGTACCCGCCAGCGAGATTCGAACTCCGGTGCATCGCTCGATACGAATGCGCCGGACGTCTTATCCTTTAGGCCACGACGACGAATAGCAATATTCTGTTTAATAGACCATAAATAAAAGAAGAACAAAGATCCCTTGAGGTGTTAGCTGTAGTTAAATTGATTTCAATAATGTTATATCTTATCATAACTTATGCAAATGCTTACTTTCATATTTTTTAAAACCAAATTAAATTACATTTGAATAAAATAAATGATAGCTCAAGATTTACTTTAAATTTAGAAACTTAAATAAATTTAAATGGAACTAATTATAATCAATCTAGATAATTTAATGTCCTCCAAATTTCATATTCGTTGAAAATAGAAATAAATTTGTTAAAAAAAAAGAGTACTTATTGACTTCGAACTAAATTTCCGTATTGCATACATTTGCAATCAAGCTTTTTTTTTTTATTGCTTATATGTGTGGACGAGCTCACAGACCACCTGGTGTTAAGTGGTTACTGGAGCCCATATACATCTACAACGTAAATGCGCCACACACCTTGAGATATAGTTCTAAGGTCTCAGTATAGTCACAACGGCTGCCCCACCTTTCAAACCGAAACGCATTACTGCTTCACGGCAGAAATAGGCGGGGCGGTGGTACCTACCCGTGCGGACTCACAAGAGGTCCTACCACCAGTAATTACGCAAATTATAATTTTGCGGGTTTGATTTTTACTGCACAATGTTATTCCTTCACCGTGGAAGTCAATCGTGAACATTTGTTGAGTACGTATTTCATTAGAAAAATTGGTACCCGCCAGCGAGATTCGAACTCCGGTGCATCGCTCGATACGAATGCGCCGGACGTCTTATCCTTTAGGCCACGACGACGAATAGCAATATTCTGTTTAATAGACCATAAATAAAAGAAGAACAAAGATCCCTTGAGGTGTTAGCTGTAGTTAAATTGATTTCAATAATGTTATATCTTATCATAACTTATGCAAATGCTTACTTTCATATTTTTTAAAACCAAATTAAATTACATTTGAATAAAATAAATGATAGCTCAAGATTTACTTTAAATTTAGAAACTTAAATAAATTTAAATGGAACTAATTATAATCAATCTAGATAATTTAATGTCCTCCAAATTTCATATTCGTTGAAAATAGAAATAAATTTGTTAAAAAAAAAGAGTACTTATTGACTTCGAACTAAATTTCCGTATTGCATACATTTGCAATCAAGCTTTTTTTTTTTTATTGCTTATATGTGTGGACGAGCTCACAGACCACCTGGTGTTAAGTGGTTACTGGAGCCCATATACATCTACAACGTAAATGCGCCACACACCTTGAGATATAGTTCTAAGGTCTCAGTATAGTCACAACGGCTGCCCCACCTTTCAAACCGAAACGCATTACTGCTTCACGGCAGAAATAGGCGGGGCGGTGGTACCTACCCGTGCGGACTCACAAGAGGTCCTACCACCAGTAATTACGCAAATTATAATTTTGCGGGTTTGATTTTTACTGCACAATGTTATTCCTTCACCGTGGAAGTCAATCGTGAACATTTGTTGAGTACGTATTTCATTAGAAAAATTGGTACCCGCCAGCGAGATTCGAACACCGGTGCATCGCTCGATACGAATGCACCGGACGTCTTATCCTTTAGGCCACGACGACTTCTATTTGGTTACCTAATAAGCGTACATTAGGACGTTAATAATTCTTCAATAGGTATTCGTAATTTTTTTTAAATATTACATGTTTTATGTAAATAGAAAACCAGAAAAATACCTAGCAGAAGACTTAATTTTGCGCCAGCAAAACTATTAGGCCCATTGCCAGTTGATGAGAAAACGGACATTGGATATGAAAGCAGTGGATATGATGAAAGCGTATCCAGATTCAAACATGGAATCGTTCCATATTACATCGATTCTAAAACATATGGTAATAATAAAAATAATGTTTGTGATTTGTGTACTTCCTGTTTCCTCAGTGACTACCTGTCGTGAAAGTGGGTCATAATTTTCTCTTCCATTATATCTAACTATCTTTTTCTGTCGATGTGGACAAAATGTTAGATATTGGTTTAAGAAGGTGCCTTGCTACTCTCTTTCTGACCCCATAGCCAATAACTTACTCTACTAAACATTAAAACTAACTTTACTAATTTAAAGTTACAGTGGAGCTAAGGCACTATTCATTTCAGACGCTGATTTAGCAGAATCAATTATAAAAGCATTCGATTATTTTGAGAAAGCCACATGCATCCGCTTGCAAAAGCTACGTGAACGACCTACAGATAAAGAATCTTTAAAGTCTGTCAGTTGGCTGTACATCACAAACCCTACCGGGATACGCCAATGTGTTCATAGTAACGAACGGATGGAAACTAGTGGTGTTCAGGTAATAATATAATAGTGATCAACTCCTTTTGCATACGTGATATCGGCCTAGAAGTTCACTACCCCATCTCTTCCCTTGTATGGCATAAAAGCGATTGTTGAAGCTACCAGAGAACGGGCAGAAACGTCCTTGAGTATTTTACCATCAGACTACGATCGTTAAACATAATTTACTGATGATAGGGAAAAGCATACACGGATAAGTAAGTACCACCATGCTGACTCTTTAAAACATCAGTAAATAAGTTCGCAAATTTATAGAGATGCGGCGGGCTTGATTTTTATAGTCCTCCATCGTGAAGTTAATACTTAACAGTAGGCGTTTATCGCTAAATACGCTATTCCCTTAAAGCGGTACAAGCCTACATTAGAACACTGCCGTAATGCCATCGCTTGCTACGTGTACACATCATTTAAACTACCTTCACTTTGAAGGTATTAATAGCATCGATACTTTGACACATTCGTTAGGATCGTGATCTTAATTGTGATACTATGGATGGACAGACACTATTAACCAGAAGATACCTTATCATCCGAGCGATGACTACACCAAGTTATACCTTTCTAAGCCAGTCTTACGTAGCATCTAAGGCACATTACAAGTCCACGCGAGTGGATCACAAAGGTTTTATTCGCAAATCAATCATACGATCAAAGAGGGGTATAACAGCCGTTATATCAATGCAAATGAGACCTTAATGTTTCGAGGAAGGCGAGTCTAATCAACTGTGGTCGCTACGGTATGCGTTGCTGTTGAATACCAGGTGGCTCGTTCAGCTATTCACCGAATATGAAATTAACAACATAGCATACGCTTAGATTCCATATTCGGTGATTATAAAAGCCCATAGACATCTACAACGTAAATGCTGCCACCCACCTTGAGACATGAGTTCTAAGTTCTCACTTTTAACAGTACAAGGGCTGCCCCGCCCTTCATACCGAAACGCATTACTGCTTCACGGCAGAATTAGGCAGGTTGGTGGTAACTACCCGTGCAGATTCAAGACGTCCTACCACCAGTAAAACTATGAACTATATGAAAGATTCCTTTCAGATGATCGTATTAGGGTACGACTGCATGTCCTCGGGTGATATAGCTCATGAAATCATGCATGTACTTGGTTTCTCGCACGAGCATACACGGCGTGATAGAGACAATCACATTACTGTATTGTGGGACAATATAAAACCAGGTAAAAAGTCAAGATATGAAACCGTGCTAGTAACCTAGAGTATACTTTTTTACAAGAACCCCACTAAAAATATCTAATATTCTAAGACAAAATCTTAAAATTCTCAATAGCATGTTTAATTTAGCTAATGGTAAACGATTGTCGATCTTAAAAGGCAATAGATACAGACAATTTAAACAACGTACAAAGTAAATGGTCATTAAATATATGTAGCAGTTACCAAACTAAATAAAACATAAGTTTGTTAATAATAACTAGTCAGGTCATAAGTATTGTCACACAGTAAAAACTTTTCTTTTAGAATGCTGGCCACAAAAAAGTTTATTGAATTCGAATTTCGAATTGTTCATGAAAATAAAAATGTATACTTTTAGAATTTTACTCATTTTTAAATATGGAGTGGACGCTTAAAGAAGACCGTGTTGCAGTTATTGCGTTGCATCGTTGCGGTTACGCGCCAATTCAAATTTTTAACATACTGAAAAATTTAAATATAACCAAAAAATTCGTTTATCGTACCATCAAACGATACAATGAAGACTCTAGTGTAGATGACAGGTCAAGAAGTGGTCGCCCTCGGTCTGTTAGGACTCCAGCAGTGATAAAAGCTGTGAAGGCGCGAATTCAAAGAAATCCCAAACGTAAGCAGAAACTGTTGGCCCTTCAGATGGGGTTAAGCAGAACCACGGTGAAAAGGGTGTTAAATGAAGACTTCGGGCTTAGGGCTTCGGGCATATCGAAGAAAAACAGGACATCGTTTAAATGCTCGTCTAATGGACCTGAGACTGACGAGATGCTGCGCTTTGTTGAAGTGGTACGCGGGAAAAAATATCGGGAAATTCTTTTTTCTGATGAAAAAATTTTTACCGTAGAAGAGAGCTACAACAAACAAAATGATAAGGTGTACGCACACAGTAGTGAAGAAGCGAGCAACCTATTCCGCGTGTCCAAAGAGGTCATTTTCCATCCTCGCTCATGGTATGGTTGGGAGTTTCTTATTGGGGCTTAACAGAGGTACATTTTTGTGAGAAAGGTGTAAAAACGAATGCAGTTGTGTATCAAAATACAGTCCTGACGAACCTTGTGGAACCTGTTTCTCATACCATGTTCAATAACAGGCACTGGGTATTCCAACAAGATTCGGCGCCAGCTCATAGAGCGAAGAGCACACAAGACTGGCTGGCGGCGCGTGAAATCGACTTCATCCGGCACGAAGACTGGCCCTCCTCCAGTCCAGATTTGAATCCGTTAGATTACAAGATATGGCAACACTTGGACGAAAAGGCGTGCTCAAAGCCTCATCCCAATTTGGAGTCACTCAAGACATCCTTGATTAAGGCAGCCGCCGATATTGACATGGGCCTCGTTCGTGCTGCGATAGACGACTGGCCGCGCAGATTGAAGGCCTGTATTCAAAATCGCGGAGGTCATTTTGAATAAACTTTAGTGTCATAAGAATCTATGTTTTGTTAAGTTCATTTTGGTATATGAATTGTTACATAATGAATAAACTTGTTTCAATTATTTTACATTAAACATGTGACAGAATTTATGACCTGACTAGGTAGTAATAATAATATTAATTGGGGACAACTCACACACGGTCATTCGACTTCAATTTAAGATTCCCTATGCTGTGGGTTACCTACCAGAGACTGACAAATAGACTTTTAAAGCTCGGTTACAATATCTCTGGACCTCGCTGGAATGTGAAGCCCCTCCCCGTTTCCCTTTCGCCGGGTCCAGATATAATGTAACCGGGCTATACACGTTTAAATACATACATATGTAGATTATTAACACCCCGACACAGACCAAACTTACATCACACAACGTTATCCCGATGTGGGAATCGAACCCACGACCCTCAGCGCAACAGTCAGGGGCGTTAACTACACTACCGAATCAGTCGCGATCAAGTAATACATACACTACCTTTAATTTCTCGTTTAAGGTTACAAAAAATACTTCGATATCAGCGAAAGAAAATTCCAGAGTACAGTGGAAAGTCTTCCCTATGATCACGCGAGCGTTCTTCACTATCCTTCCAGAGCGTTCTCTAGAAACGGACAGGTCACCATTATCGCGAAGGTATTATTTACTATAAGAATTATAATTTGATCACTTCCTATGCTCGGTTCACTGAACCCCAGCTCCGTGGTAATCAAAGAAAAGGTGGCTCAATACTTCCATTAGTCAAATTTCCATCTCTAGTACTTGTTAATGGTATATCGATTGCGATTTGTTGCATTCAGTATAAATGCAGTATATCGTAGTTTCCAAATAATGAATCGATTATTATTCCTTGGACTTCTACGATGATGACGTAGGGCGATAACTCTATTCATTCTCGATAACCTGCTTATTGCTCGTTCAAATATGCGATATTTACTTAGCTTTTCGTTTTCCTTTGCCTAAATTAAAAACCGTACTACGATGATGAGGAATGTAATTTTTCGAGTTTTGTTTAGAAAAAAAAAATCTGCTCTATTGTGTACTGTTGTAACATCTGTTACTAAGTATTTATTTTCCACACACATTTATTTATTTCTCTGTATTTAATATTACATAAACAGACTTCATGCTTAAAGTAATTAAATGAATTTATTGTTTGCTTAACTTACTCTATCTACTACGAATTGCAGTAATTAACAAGAAAAAGCTTAATTTCATATTTACTAGACGTTTCTGGCCATTAGATTCTTAGTATTAACGGGTTATTTAATACCAAGACACTACTCGTAATGGTTGGTATTAAATAAAATACACCTGAAAATAGTATATCCAAGCGTTTTAATTAAGTATTTAGTGGGGTCTAGGTAGAGGCTGTTACTCTCTGTGTATTGTATGATCCATGAAGAGCGCTCTGAGAAATTTAGTGAGAAAATTTCGTAATCTTAAAAAGTTCTCGGATCTTCCCAATCCATTCTCGGTGCTTTTAAGCTTTTGAAGCGATGTTCACCGTTTGAGAGTCGAAAATAAATTCGATGTGCAACTTAATGTGTGTCTGTCACACTACCCACTGACTTTCTCGCCGGATCTTCTCAGTGGGTCGCGATTCCGATCCGGTAAGAAATTCAGGGAAGCACTGCTCTTATTAAGGCAGATGTTAGTAATCCTTCAGGTTGAGCCCAATCAGCTCGTCTACCAATCAAGTGGAAACCAGAATAACCCCTCAAGGCTACTTTTGATGGAGAAAGGTATGCAAAAAAAAAAAATATACCCTCAACGTCGTGTGCCATTTGGCAGTGCCAACTGTCTTGTCATTACCGATGTTCATGAATGACAGTGACAACGGTGGTGAGTTCCTCTACCATCGAAAACAGTAAAAAGTAAGTATTGCCATAACAAACAGATTAATAATCTAACGTTCAATATTTCATATAGTCTGGCATCCAAATTGGGCAACGCACGGGCTTGAGTGAAACAGACATCGAAAAAGTAAGTCTGGTGTACTCCAAAGAATGCATCAAAAGGAACAAGGACTACTTACTGAAGACATGTCCAAGTGTTGTGAAAAACGGGGGCAGAGAGACTAATATAACACAACGAGAAATTGAAGACTACTTCAAGGATAGGCTATGGCCATTTGGAATCGTAAATTTTAAACTAATGGACAAAATAGAATTTTGTAAGCTATTTAGATTTTTAGAACTTATTAGATTTTAATAAAATAATAAGAAAATGAAAGAAATGTTACAGTTGAAAAGTGCTTGCTTAAAGTGTTTACCTTATTATTCGTATCCAAAAGTGTATCCATATCAGTACTTACACACTTCAGTATGGCACATAAGCGCATTAAAATATTACTAAAATTATAGTCTCACGAGATTATATGAAATTACCAATTAATGTTGACTTTTTGGAAATCATCGAATTGATACCTTAATCTATACATATAAATAAAATTGGAGTGTCTGTTTGGAATATTGAAATAAACGCTTTTTACTACATGCATATGAAGAACATTTTTTTTAAATTTTGGTCTGGCTGTCTGTTTGTTCAGGCTAATCTCTGGAACGGCTGAACCAATTTTGACGGGACTTTCACTGATAGGTAGCTGATGAAGGAGTAACTTAGGCTTTTTTAGACTAGCTTCGCCCCGCGGCGTCACCCGCGATACGACAATAACCACGGGTAACATCGCGGGACTCAGCTATCGATAATAAAATTTAATGTTTCCGAAGCGAAGCGAGGGCGGGTCGCTTGTCATAAATAAATACATAGCACTTATTCAAAAGTTTACTTACAGCTGCCGAAGAAAAAGAAAACATACGTTCAGTCATAAGTCATATCGAAAAAGAAACATGTATTAAATTCAAAGACGTTACCGACGATAATGATTTACCTGCTTCGAATGATGTATCAGAGAAACAAGTCGACGGTCCAAAGAATGAAACATCTGATAAAGATGACGAAGTTTCAAGTCCCAATTTATCTGAGAATGAAGTGAAAACTAGCAATGACGAAACCGAAATGAAACAAGCAAGTACCGAAAATGAAGCCACAAATATCCAGCTGGGTAAGGTTACTAATTTTACAAATTGATCAAATGCATTAAAATGGCCAGCCCTTAAAATAAGATGTGAAACGAAATGTACATACATAAAGGTCCTATGATTCAACTTCCATATCACTCTCTAAATGACTGTTTTATGACATAAAGACTATAAATTTAATTAAAAACATCATTGTGAATCATATTAAATTTAATTTCAGTAAAACAAAATAATAATACGAAAAGATTTGCAATGAATTCAGCATCGGAAATTCGTCGACATGCAATGCACATTCTGGTATTGAAACGATCCACACAACCAGGTTGTACGTGTCCGCCACCGGGAAGATTTGACGGATATAAAGTAAGTGTCCTAGTAGTAAAGAAGAAAAGAAAAACAACAAGGAGTCGAGCACTAAATGATAAATTTAATAATTTCATTTTGTCGCATTTGGGATCTCCTTAAGCTCCAATTATCTTAAAAAATGTATTATTCAAGCTGGCCGTTACAGGTCTAGTAGTATTTAAATATTCATGAAAATACTACCGATTCTGAATGTAGTTTCACGCTTGTGAAGACTTCTCTCTAGAACAGTTCATTTTCATTTCATTACTTAACCTTCTCTATGTAAACCCAAAAATAGAAACAATACATTTATCCAAAAATCCGAAAAGGACTAAGTATAGTTAACACAAATAGCAACGTAGCCAAAAAAATTTAAACTTGTTCGAAAAACAAATCATACTTTCCTTTATCTTGCATTTCGAAATATTCAGGTGAGATATTCGTTGAATTTATAAAATATGTATTTTGATTTCAGGAGCTAGAGATAAACAGTGATTGCTTCAATTCCGTCAACGATCTACTTCATGTTTTCGTCCACGTTTTAGGCTTAGACCATCAGCACAGCATGTACGATCGAGATCAGTATTTACATATAGTTTGGGAGAATCTTAGTTCTGGTAAGAATTTTGGATATTGCTAGGTTTTATGTTTTTGTATTTGCCTGGAAAACGTGTAAAAAAATGCACCTACAACTACATATTTATGGAACTGAGAGACTTATATTTCATGTCTTCGTAATTATCATTTATATTATCGTTTCTGTGGACTCCGGCAGTAACTGGTACCGCGAAGTCGTTAACCCGGATAAATGGTAATCAAACAAAATTGAAAATATCTATTTGAATTACAATTGAATATCTCGCCGATTTGCTACTTTGAACTTAACAACCTCATTTTGCGCGATGACTATATTTGTTATATTATATTATATTTTGAAATCATTTATTCAGATTTATTTGTTTCTTTGATTTACTTATACTTTTACTGATAATTATGGGACCCTAGATAATTTTCATTACAAGACACACAGCAGAAGTTTTTATAGACGCTGACACGTTTAAAATTAGTTGGATTATATTACGTTGCTTTAACTTAAGCAATAAAATAAAATTGCACTCCTTAGATATGAGAGAAGAAATGAAAGTTATCCTACCCCCGGCTGCTTCGGTTGGATTCCAATATGACTATCAAAGCGTTATGCACTACCCGTGGCTGCAAATTAAGAACGGAGTCACAAACATTATGTACCCTATTTGGGTGAGACATACATCCTATTTGGATGAGACATACAATTTTAAAAGTATTATTTTTTGACAGTTAAACTGACAACGAAATATTTTGAAACGCCAATACGAGTATCTGAATAATGAATTCTTTTGTATTGTTAATAACTATGGCTTATTAACTCTTTACTATCGGTGTGGGAAAATGAAACAAAATCGCTTTTTTTATTATTGCTTAGTTGGGTGGACGACCTCACAGCCCACCTGGTGTTAAGTGGTTACTGCAGCCCATAGACATCTACAACGTAAATGTGCCACCCAGCTTGAGATACAAGGTCTAAGGTCTCAGTACAGTTACAACGACTGCCTCACCCTTCAAACCGAAACGCATTACTGCTTCAGGGCAGAAATAGACAGGGCAGTGGCACCCACCCGCGCGTACTCACCAGAGGTCCTACCACCAGTAATATAAGCTGGACCGCGACTTGGCTGTGGCTCGGTAGGTAGCGACTTGGCTACTTCCCTCGCATTACTGACGCTAACCACACACCATAGAGTGGGCTGTATGCTCCTCTGCCTACAAGAGTCATAAAAAACCTGGCTATACGGGTTCAACCAAAATGTTTCAGTAAAGGACAATGCCCATTTTCTATGGGCGTTTGGGCCCCTAAAAAAAGTTGTCGGGTGATGATGATTTTAACTTAATTTGATAGACAAAGAAATATCGTTTCATATTCAGAAAACGATTTTTATATTCTCACCCAGGCTTAAGAGAAATCTGTTTTTTTCTGCAACTAAAATTAAGTTGTTAATTGTTTTCTTCGAAATCAATAATCGCTCTCATCATTATTTACAGTACATATTAAATAAGTTAATTGTGGTTAATGTTGCTAGAAATAAGCCCTTACGTACATTTTATTATTATTATATCCGCATAATAATAATAAAATGAAATGAAATCTGGAAGCCGGCAACGATATTGTTGTTGTTGTTTTTAAATTCGCCAACAAGCAGGCAAAGAGCGTAGCTTATACAGCCTAGGCTGTCATAGTTATATTTTTTATGTTAATAAAAATCCGGTGTATTTCTTTTTATTGCTTTCTGGGAGTTTTGACGTCAACTTGATGAATAGCACATTGAGTGAGCGTGAATTTCCGCAGACCTTTTACCTTGAAAAAAAAAAACATTCACTGCTGTGTTAGCCACAGTTTTATTCCAATGCCTCAATAATCGTGAACAACGATTATTGACATTTAATACACAAAAAAACACTCAATTTGTATATTATACATCACAATAAGCTATTAAAAAAACATAAAATAAAACTTCACCAGTTTTGGCAGCAACCCGAGTGAAGCGTCACTACGCTTCACTCGGGTTGCTGCCAAAACTCTCTGATCATATATAATAAGAATAGAGTAATGGTAGGCCATTGAGATTTTTACTAATGGAATCATTAATATCTAAAAATATTAAATAATTCATGGTTTTAAGTAATAATTATTATTACAATACATAAATATTGAATTGAACAACAATAAACTAAAAAGTCTGTGAATTATAACCATTAGCAATTTTTTTAATTTGTTGTTCAAGTCACAGACAACTCTTTCGTTTGTCAGCATATAAGTTTACTATAAGGCTGTATGGGCTAATTTTCCCTTTGTCTATTGGCGAATTTAAAAACTATGGCACTCAGTCATAGATTATACACTTAATATATTTGAGACACTCAGTTTTGGGATGTTATCAAACAAGTAATTTATTTTTTTGTGAAACAATGCCAGGGTGAAAGAAATGTTGATACATAAACTAAACAACATGAAAAAATAAGGCATAGTTTTTCAAGTACAAATAGTTTTGTCATGAAGTTGGCCCACTTTTGGGCATTGTCCTTTTACCATTTTAGTGAAGCTTTATCTCATTCCATATCTTACTGTTTCATGTATCATTCTATTTCATTTCATTCATAAATCAACCTAAGAGAAATTAACTTCACATAATTTCGCTCCAATATCCTGTTCATATAAAAATGTAAGTCATACAAGAAAGATTTCACGAAAAGACTAGGATCCGGAACGTTAGAGATTTAAAATAAAATTATCCTGGAAGATGTAATATGTAAAATTTATAAGGTTTAAAATATTATCTTACATCATTTTTATTTTACCAGAACGACGGATGGGCAATGGGACATTGGCAAGGACTTAGCTCGACGGACGTCCAGAAATTAAATCTACTTTATTTCAACCAATGCACGGCAAGATCTATGCAAGAAAACAACTAGTTATCTCCAATAAACAATTTACATTATACATTGAACGGTTTCTTTCAAATTTAGTGCTCTTTAGAAATAAATAAAAAAAATTGCAATTACAAAAAAACATTCCACTTAACTTTCAATGCTAATTGAAATTTATAGTCGAATTTCATGTTTAGGCTTACACTACGGGCTTACAGTTAAAATACATATTTATTTATTTTTAAATAAAATGACAAACAAATAGTTGTTGTGATAGAAGTTTATTTAATTCCTTCTTTTTTCAAAGATTTATTAATAAATTTCTGTGTTAAGTAACTATTTCCTTCTTTGCTTTGTATATCACCTTTAACCTTTGTAGATATATTATCAGCATATTGATCACCTCGATTAGTATAATCACTTTCATCTGCTTGTTCACTTTCATACTTTCCACTATCTTTCTCTGTATCATCTTCATCTGTAGCTCTATTGTAGGTTGAATTGTTTTTATCCTGCTGCCTGCCTGCTACAGTATTTTCCAGCAATATATCCCTGCAAGCATCGATTAGCTCTTCCACTGTTCGCTTGTTACATTCGTGTGTGAAGTACAATTTCAATTTCATTTTATCCAATTGTGATAATTTATCACCAGATCGTATAATCATTCCGGGAATCTAAAAATACAATATTCGGACTTGAGAATTCCAAATTCAAATCACTTTTACATCTAAAAAAAATAGTCGTGGCCTAAAGGATAAGACGTCCGGTACATTCGTATCAAGCGATAACGACTGCCGGTGTTCGAATCCCGCAGGCAGGTACCAATCTTTCTAATGAAATATGTACTCAACAAATGTTCACGATTGACTTCCACGATGAAGAATTAACATCGTGTAATAAAAATCAAAACCGGAAAAAATATAATTTGCGTAAATACTGGTGGTAGGACCTCTTGTGAGTCCGCATGGATAGGTATAACTACATTGCCTATTTCTGCAGTAATGCGTTTCGGTCTTCTTTTTTTTTAGGCAGGGCGGTGGTATCTACCTGCGCGGACTCACAAGAGATCCTTCCACTAGTAATTACGCAAATTATAATTTTTGCGAGTTTGATTTTTATTACACGATGTTATTCCTTCACCGTGGAAGGCAATCGTGAACATTTGTTGAGTACGTATTTCATTAGAAAAATTGGTACCCGCCTGGGGTTCGAAGATAGGTGCATCGAATCGCTCAACACGAATGCACCGGACGTCTTAACCTTTAAGGCCACGACGACTTCGATTATTAAGAAGACTTATTAAGAACATAGAAGTTCTTATGAGAGTAAGTAGTCGACGAATTGCGGGACACCAGTCGACCAATGGAATTATTGCTATAAGAACCGGCCCGTGAACTGTTTTGTGATCGGAATCGGCTCTTACCAACGGCGCTATAGTAGCTTCGCCATTAACACTGAAGGCCCGATCGTGGAAGTGCATAACACTTTGAGGGTCGTATTCAACGACAGGTCTGTTTGGCTCGTTTGCGGTTTGCATCAGGAACAGTGGTCGATATTCTAAATAAAAAAAACACAAGTAACACATAAATGGAATACAGATTTCGATCACAATAATTAAAAGAAGAGAAAGAAATTTGTTAGAGAATACTATTTATCCTTACCATATTAAATAAAAGTATATATATTTGTATAATATATTATAATATATAAAGTAAGTATATGTAAGTAAAGTAAGTAAGTAAAGTAAGTAAGTATGTGTGTGTGTGTGTGTGTGTGTGTGTGTGTGTGTGTGGGGGGGGGTGCGTGCGTGCGTGCGTGCGTGCGTGCGTGCGTGCGTGCGTGCGTGCGTGCGCGCATATTGTTTTATATCTTGTAATGTGTATATATTCTTATATGTAATGTTTACATTATGCACTAGGTTTTTGTCTGTATCCTTATTGCCGTGTTTCTTCTAACAGCTGTGTACAAAATATATTAAATAAATAAAAATGCTTAAAAAGGCAATAAAAGTCTGATGGGTACAAGCGGCTACATAAGTGCATGGACCGGAAACGGTTTTTTTTTTTTTTTTGGTCAGGAGGAAATCGCCGGACTTCCGCCCTCCCCTGGGGATGAAGGGCGGGGCATGTCGGAGTCGAACTGACTAAAACCTCCTGTCGCTCAACAACCCGCGTCCGAACCTCGCATGAGACAGAACCCATGAAAAGGCAAAGGGGGGAAAGTGAAGCGTTTAGTGCGGAGCACATCTCTCCCATCACCCTCCCCCTCGGGACGCCGGACCGGTGGTCGTCGGCGCCACGACCACCAGCCCTCTCGGTCGGCAGGCTATCCGGAGCCCGCCTAGATGGCGCCGGTTAGAATGGGTTATCCTACGGAATACCCCGCTGGATCAAAACCAGCGTGGGTCGAGGATAGCCGGCCTTCCATCACCCGGATGCTCTTGCGTAAAACGCGTGCAGAGCAGCTTGCACGTCGTCTTCTTAGGCCCCCTTTGCCGGTCCCCAGACCGACGTGTAAAGGGGACCCGAAACACTTAGAGGGCCAGGGCTTGGGCGATATCCGCCTCCCTGGCCCCCGCCCGACGGCGGCGGGCTTGCGCGTCTCTCACGCGCCCCGCCGCCTCCTTCTGCGAGATGGTGCACTCGCAGAAGTCGAGCATCGCCTTCCACGACTCGTCGTCGCCGAGCATCGATGCCACAACACTCGGCAACGACAAGTCGTTTCCTATTTTTGCGACGAGGACACGGCGCCACCCCTCCCATGCGGGGCAGGCAACGAGCGTGTGCTCTGCCGTGTCCAAGTCGCAACCACAATGGTGGCACTCTGCCGTCGGCTCGGCTCTGATCCGGTGCAGGAACTCACCGAAGCAACCATGCCCAGTGAGCACCTGCGTGAGCCGGAAAGTGAGGCGTCCTCTGTCACGATTCGCCCAGTCCACAAGGACTGGGCGAATCGCCTCGACGGTCCTACGACCAGCCGAAGGATCGGCCAGCCGCCTGGACCATGATTCCAGCTCCGGAAACGGTATTGTAACTTTTATTACGGTATTGGTATTTATGATGGGCATAGTACATCAATAAATTATTTTTCAATTTGACGACAAAGACAACACGATATAGCTTCGACGCAGTCCTAATTAGTAATTCCACTGATTAAATATTTAACGAGGTTGACTAAATAATTAATTATTATTTCCTTGTTTCTTGCTTTAGATGTTCACTTCGACTGTTATTGCTTCCAAGATAATTTAAGCGAGTAAAGACATACATATGTATATATTATGTACAAATAAGTATATTTGATATGTCGTTTTCTTTGCTAGGATATTAATAAAACATGTTAAATTTACACATTCACGAAAACCACTTCTAAATTGGCTTGAGTATGGTAAAGATAATGTTGTTATTGTTGTAGTCCTAGGGTACCCCACTGGTACATAGGGCCCTCACAAGTTGTCTCCACTTGACCCTGTCTTGCGCTTGCTCCATGACATCACTCCAGGTCACATCGGCAGTACTCATATATAGCGTAATCTTATCTTATCTTATATCTTTAAATGAGCAATTCTTGTATATATATATATAATCTGAATCTCGGAAACGGCTCTAATGATTTTCATAAAGTTTAGTATACAGGGGATTTCGGGGGCGATAAATCGATCTAGGTACGATTTATTTTCACAAAATGTTGTTTTATTCGTGTTTTCAATAATCAACTTTATCGATAATTTTGATTTTTTTCTTTAAATAACCAGTTCATTTTTTTTTTTATTGTTCTGTCGGTAAGATCGAAAAGTATTATTCATATTTCATCATTTTATCAATATGTAATTCGTATAAAAATATAATTTCTAAAAAACACAATTTATCAAAAAAAAAAACGATTTATCTAGTTTTAAATATAACTATGTAGTTTTAAATATAAAGAGTAATACATACTGGGCTGCATGTTTTCCCATAAAATTCGAATGTATTTATCCCGATGCGGATGCGTAACCTCATCATTAAAGCCGAGGGCGTGCAGCAATGAATGCATTATATTCGTATGTAGCATACATTCGAAGCCCAATGTTACTATCTGTTAAAAATTCAACCAATTTACGTTACTGTCTTTTTAACGATTCCGACCCACCTACTGTTAAGGTGTTCACAGACCACACACTTAATTTCCGCTACCAATCATGATTCTCAGATATACCGTATGACTGTTTACAACTGTAACTGTTACAACTGTAGCTGTTACAACTGTAACTGTTACAACTGTAACTGTTACAACTGTAACTGTTACAACTGTAACTGTTACAACTGTAACTGTAAAAACTGTAAACAGTTTTCCGATGTATGTAACTTT
Source organism: Bombyx mandarina (assembly GCF_030267445.1). NCBI lineage: Eukaryota > Metazoa > Arthropoda > Insecta > Lepidoptera > Bombycidae > Bombyx > Bombyx mandarina. Next base: position 8,683,072 of record NC_143222.1, on the reverse strand, counting down.
CGTGAACTACCCTCCCCCCGCCGAGCAACTGTTATCGACTAATTAATGGAGCTCAAACGTCCTCCTTCTCCTCAAATTGGTCTCTTATTACGGATTTACGGATATAGAGAGTAGAGATAAGCCGAACTCTCTTACATAGAAAACAATTTAAAAAGTGTCCAGCTGTAAACTGCAATTTACATCTGAAAAACCCATCTTAATAGCGCTAGCGTAGCAAATTATATGAATATAAATATAGCGGTTGTGAACGGAGTAAAGTGTGCCGAATTCAATAAATTAATATAAAATTTTTTAGAGCTATTTTTCAAATTAAACCTCTTGCTACGATGGCTACACCTGAATTGATCGCTTTTCAACGACACCATAAATATACCGACTTCGTGGTCATATTATGTAGAATTAAAAAAAAAGAGAAAAAAAATTATTTATTAAAATTTTGAATAATCATTTATTAGCCTTGAACCCACCATACAGGGGTCACTAAAATACTATTAATTGAATACGACGACAATAAGTTGCGACTTGTATTTTATTTGTTGCGCTAAAAGGATGGAAGCTAGGGCATTACCTGGTTCGCGGTAACAAAGTTTATAGACAATGTCATAAGTGCTTTGCGCCTTTTTGATTTTTTTCCTGCCTATGCTGGTAACCTCGAGGGGTTATACCAGTTTCACCGAGCGAGTAGGTGAGCTCACGGGGCTCTAACCCTAGCTCTAACTAGCCCTAGCAAGAGCACATCTTCGCAGAATCTACCACCGGATCGGAAAGGCGACCCAATGAGAAGATCCGGTAAGAAACTCAGTGGGCTGTGTCTGTGGGTTAGTTTGCACGTCGAAACCGCCGCGAAGGGTTCGACGAGCAAACTAACCGATCGGTGGCCTGGGCTTTGGATACCCAAGATCACCGATAGTGGATCGGCAGGAATCGCGCAGAAATTTCAATTTGCACCATATCGCAATTATTCCGTCCGTTCACGATTGCACGATGTAACTTTGGAAAGACGTTGAATTTACATGAAATATCCATGTAAAATCAACAATTTAATTATTTTTTTCTGTTATGATACGCAAATGTATACGGGTTCAAACCATATCATTCATCAGTGGGTATTTTGAAAATCACGCTTCGTCCGATCACCGTTCTCAAACCCGTCGCTTGCGACGAAGGGCTCGACGAGCGAATTAACCCACATACACAGCCCACTGAGTTTCTTACCGGATCTTCTCAGTGGGTCGCGTTTCCGATCCTGTGGAAGATTCTGCGAAGCACTGCTCTTGCTAGGGCCAGTGCCCTTGGCCTCGGTTTGAGCCCCGTGAGCTCACCTACATGTTAGGGCGAAGCTGAAATAGCCTCTCAAGGCTATCAGCATAGGTTTTTTTTTCCACAGGAGAAAATCGCCGGATTCCCACCCGCTCGGCAGGTGGGGTATGTGGGAGTCGAACCTCACTAAAAACTCCTGCCGCTCACAACCGGCGCCCTACCCCGGACCGGGCGGGAGCCCAGTCGGAGCTATTGAGACGGCAGGACAGGGTTTACGCAGAGCATATTACATCCATCCCGCCGTCCCCCAGACGCCGGACCGGCGGCCGCCAGCAACATGACCGCCGGTTCCCTCGGTCGACGGGCCAAGAGCCCGCATTAATGGCGCCGCGCTACACTTTCCCCCGAAGCGGTCGGGGGAACGCGACCTACCACGCCGCCCCACGCCTAGGTTCCACCCCGCACAAAGCAGGTGGAGCCCGAAGCTCTTAGGGGGCCGGGTTACGGACGGGACCCCGGTCCCGGCCCCCTGCTCGGCGGCGGCAGGTTTCTACGTAGTGAGGAGAGCTTTGCCTCACTCGCCCCGCCGCCTCCTTTTGCGAGATGGTGCACTCGCAGAAGTCGAGCATAGCCTTCCAAGACTCGTCGCTGCTAAGTATCGACGCCACGACGCCTGGCAGCGACAAGTCCGGTCCTATCTTTGCGACAAGGACACGGCACTGCACCTCCTAAGCGGGGCAGACAGCGAGCGTATGCTCCGCCGTGTCCAGGTCGTGTCCACAATAGTGGCACCTCGTCGTCGGCTCAGCTCCTATCCGGTGCAGGTACTTCCCGAAGCATCCGTGCTCAGTCAGCAGCTGCACCAGACGGAAGGTGAGGCGTCCTCAGCCACGATTCACCCAGTCATCAAAGACTGGGTAAACCGCCTCGACGGTCCGTAGACCCCACGTGGGGTTGGCCAACCGCCTCGACATCAGCATAGGTAGGAAAATTTATATTTGCTCACATTTAACGGCATATTCACAATACGATTGACATTGTTGACACACACACAGAGTAGACAGCGTTGCAAAAGATAACGCAAGAAAAAATCCAAAGAATGGTTGAGCGCATTGAAAAGAACAATTATTTCTGAACTTACTACTTCTTCATATTCTCGGACTTGTAATTGATGTGTACAATCTCTCTCCTTCTGAGGGTTAGTAAAATGTAACCATGACAAGTTCTTATCTGCCGGCTTCGAATTTAAGCGTTCGAAAATCAAACACGACGATTTTTCAATTGTCTTCATAGCTAACCGGATTCGATTCTCAATTATTTTATCTGTGCAAGAAAGATAATATACGTTAAAAGCGAAAGTTGTGCCTTTTTTTTTTTTTGTTTATAGGCTGTTTGGTATAATAAGTTTCTGAAATAAAGTAAACAAGTAAACAATAACTTCTAGAGTAACATTGCTATATAAAGAATTATAACTTAGGCATAAAACTATGTAAGTTAGGTATTTTTCACTTACCGTAACTTTCTGGGTCGACATAATACGGAATGATTCCTAGGGACCATTTCAAACTCATCTCTTCAACTAAAGGATGTGGCGACTTAGTTACCGCTACTACAAAAATAAACAAATATATACAGTAATTTTCTAATTCTGTCGCGTAAATTATATCGTTGTACGATACAATTATCGCTACCACCTCATTCCTTAAGATAGACGGCGCAGCGGTGTTCACTTTGTGGTGTTTATGGGCTAGGGTAATCACATAAGATAAAACGAGAACTCTTCTGTTGATCTAACGTAAAAAAAACTTAAAGTCCCTCCGTAAACAGTCCTACAACTAACTGTAAAGTTTCAAAACCATCGAATAAGAGACGTGTTATTAACACGCCTTTACTAGCTATCTAACACAAAAACACGCTTAAATAGCAAACCGAACTAACAGCGATGGATGGACGAGCTCACGGACCAACTGGTGTTAAGTCGTTACCGGAACTCATAGACATCTACAACGTAAATGCCGCCACCCACCTTGAAATATGAGTTCTAAAGTATAGTTTAGTTTCACGATTATACAATAACTTTACAATACCGTTATTACTTTCCAAGTGACTCCTTATCTCGCATTTACATTTCATAAATAATATAAGTAAACAAAACCAGTATAGTGTCTGAGTACTCGAAAACATTGCAATAGAAAGAATAAAAGTAAAATTTTATTTCACTTTTATTAGTTCCGTTGTAACGTTCTACACTATAAAACTGTTAGTTTTAATACAAAATACGAAATTTGATTTTGTATCAACAATATTATGACCGATTTCGAGTATGGCCTTGCAAGAATCGATACATCATTACCGTCAAAAATTTTAATTTGGCAGCACGGCCGAAGTGTACTAATTTTACTAATTTTTACTTCAATACGAATTGATGTGCTATCTGTACTCTTCACTCGTCAAGGATACCAAGGACCCATCAAAGCATTGAGCCGTTCGATGAAGATGATATATATATACTTAATATACTAGAATGAAAACTATTCATGAATATTGTAAACTTGGCGCTAAGTCCTAAGTGCTTTTTTATCTTTTAACTAGCGGCCCGCTCCGGCTCCGCTCGGGTCCTTAACAAACATTTCAATGATATTTGAAGTTGTTTTATTTTTTTTAATAAAAGAACACTTATTGCGGCATAACTATAACAGTTAGACATATGCTGTCGCGACATTTTTTGTAAATAACAAACATTATACAAAGTCGTAGTACATTATTTTATTCTATCATCAATAGTTTTCGCAGGGCACGCGATGTAAAGAATATTTTAGGTAATTTTTTTACACCTTGGAGTTTTAGTGAGGATCCCTAATTTTTAAGATTATAGGATATGTCACTCGGTAATAGCGTAGCTTCCAAGCAGTGAAAGATTTTTTCAAATTGGTTCAGTAGTTTCGGATCCTATTCAGTACAAACAAACAAACAAACAAATCTGTCCTCTTTATAATATGTATTAGTATAGATGACTGTTTAGCATTTGCCTTCACATTGTAGTATACAAGATACGGTAAATAAATATAGAATTGAAAGTTTTTTTAATTTATAGGTAAACTCTTTGGCTTGAGATGTTAAGCTGTATTTTTTTTCTTATGTATCTTTAGCTCTTAACGTGTACCTAATAATGATGGCTTATTAACCATTTAATATCTGTGAAGGTGCACAAGTGTAGGATAAAGGTATAGATTCGCTGCGTGTCTTCTTGGTTCCTTCCAAAAAATTCATACTACTCTTTGTAAGCCATCATTTTACTGAGGTTTTTTCATTTCATCTCATCTGACACTTACTATATATTGTACCATCTCACCACACTCAATTTTATTTCATCCAATTCATTCGCATTTGTAGAGCTTGTTGACTAGATAAAAAATGTATGGATGCAATCAATTATTTTTTAGCAATTTAACATAAAATTAATTAGTCGAATCTAAAATACTTAAAAGGTATTTTTTTATTCTTATCGTTACTTTTACATTTGAAGCAGAAAAGGTGGAATCTCTTTTTCTGTCTAAGACCCATTCGGTAGATCGATTCATTGCTTAAAGAATCGATCTTCTCTGATCGAAAAATGAATCTTCGAAAAATCGATCTTAGATAGTTTATCCCTATGTCGAAGCACATCTCTGTGTGTCATACATAGATAATACACAGGTGATGGAATAAAGAACTAAAATGGAATGTCTATGACTATAAGTAATCTGTAAATGGTGATAATTGATAAGAGTTCATGTTTTAGAATTGTTACTCTTTTTTTCGTGTAGAATAGAACGTTCTAGTTAATAATTGTGTTCATTGAGAACAATGCTTCGTAATTTCGTTGTCCCGGTTGTATTTTTGGCTGTATTATCAGCTTCTCTTGCGAATACGTCGACCGGTTCGGTAGAGTTAGACGAAATTTCATTTAATAAAGTAATAAACAAATTTGAAGCTTCTCTAGTAAAATTCGACGTTGCATTTCCATACGGAGATAAACACGATGCTTTTGTTGCACTCGCGAAGGACTCTAAAGACGTGGATGAACTTTTGATAGCTGAAGTCGGCGTGAAGGATTACGGTGAAAAAGATAACGAGGTATTGGCAAAGAAGTACGGAGCTACAAAAGATAATTTTCCTGTAGTGAGACTCTTCCTCAAAGGTAAAAACGATCCAATACCATTTGATGACTCCCAAGGTTTCACCACTGATGAACTTCGACGATTTGTTCGCGAAAACACCGGCTTGTATCTAAGTTTACCGGGCTGCGTGAGAAGCTTAGACAAACTAGCTATTAAATTTATGAAAGCAAAAGGAGAAAACAGAAAAAAAGTGTTAAAAGAAACAGAAGAGCTGCAGAAAGAGTTTTCCGAAAAGGTATTAAACATTTAAATTTATTTTTAAATAACCATACATCTGTGATGATGTGGCATTGCTTATTTACAATCTAATTAATATTACTATCACATAACCTACCTTTTTGATCAATCAATTTACTGGTAGTACTGGCTTGTTAGCCTGCACAGGTAGATACCACCACCTGCCTATTTCTGCTATGAGCAATAATGTCATTCGGTTTGAAGGGTGAGCCAACCATTAGATTGTAAAAACTGAGACTCCGAACTCTTGTCTCAAAGTGGGTGGCGGCCATGTTGTCCATGTCTAAGGGCTCTGGTGACCACTTAATACCAGGTGGGTTGTGAACTCACCCAACCATCTAAGCAATAAAAAAACATTTCTTTACAATTCTATCTTAATTATTTTCGTCTGAAAATTCAGTCAGAAACTCAGTAATAAAATACATTTTAATAATCGCAATTTCAACTTTAATTTTTTTTTGCTACGTATATAACAAGCTCATGAACCACCAGGTCTTAACTGGAGCTCATACATATCACAATCTTAGTGGAGCTATGAAGAAATTATATCTGAAAGTCTAGCCTATCTCAGATGGTGTTTTAAAACTGCTGGTTCAGCCATCTAACTGCAAAAAAACTGCTTTTAAGTGTAAATAATATTGAAATGTACTTGCAGAGTAGTGGATGTTATTGTAAAATGATAGTCGTTTATATTTTACTTAAGTGACAATATATTTATGAACCATAACATACATTTTTTTATTTTTTTTATTTCTTAGATGTGTGGACGAGCTCGCAGCCCACCTGGTGTTAAGTGGTTACTGGAGCCCATAGACATCTACAACGTAAATGCGCCATCCACCTTGAGATATAAGTTCTAAGGTCTCAAGTATAGTTACATACATATATATTTTTATAAATACAAGGATGACTGAACTTCTTTCCATCAATGGAAACTTTCCACCAATGGAAAAACTTAAAACTGCTATGTTATAATATAAAACAAAATTACATACATGTTTTAGTTACAAAAATATGAGGTTACTGAATAAAATGTACTAACTATGCAAATTAAATTACTTTTTAATTGTTACAGGAAGCTAAGTCTGCAAAAATCTACAAGACCATTATGGAGAAAATAATTGAAAAAGGCGATCAGTTTATCAATACAGAACATGAGAGAGTCAAGAAAATTCTCAGTGGCAAAGTTTCTGATGAGAAGAAAAAAGAAATAGGCATCCGAATTAATATCTTACAAACATTCCACTTATATGACAAACAACCAAACATACCCACAAAAGAAGACCTGTGATAAGCTATGCTCATACTGAATTTACTATTATTACTTTAGAAATAATATTTACTTTACACTCCAGTTATGATAAGTCATTCCTAAGATTTTAATCAGAATCTAACAATTTTTATAAATCATAAATTTTACGTTATTTAAGTGATTGAACAATAGAGATATTTTCAAAGGCTCCAAAATTTCCATTTACAGTGATGGCACACAAGAAAATTTTTTTTTATGTCATGTAATACCTACCTAACATAAGCATAAAACAATATATTATATAAATCCAGTTATTGTATTAATTTTGTGAAATTGAATGTCACATAGATATTTCAAATTAGTGTTTTACTGAAAATTCAATAGTTACCTAACAGTAGCAATGTGTGGAAACCATTTTTATGAGGCAGTAAATTTTTCAATGTAAAATTAGAATATTTGTTTTAGGATTTTTCGTGTTTTAAACAGAGCACTTATGTTTTTTTTAAAAGGCACAAGAGAGTGATATAGTGTGGTGTGAAATAAAATATGTTATTTGTTTGTTTAAGAAATGCACAAATGAGTGATATTGTGTGGTTTTAAATAAATGTTTTTAAAACATTTTTATTTATTTATTTAATATCTCCGTAATAAAATAAATAGTTTAATTATATATTTTAGAGAAAATTATTATTATTAATTATTTGATGATTGATGATGCTCAACAACCGTAATTTTCCGATTCCAAATACGAAATTCATTAAAATGAAAATGAAATGAAATGAAAACGAAACGAAATTAAATGAGATGTAATGGGATGAAATAATATAATCTCAGTAAAATTGTGGTCATTTACTGAGACTTTTTCAGTGGACTTTTTGGAAGATCCCGAGAAGTTACGTTGAGCGGCTTTGTTCACAACTTCACTGGTCGCGTTCCCGCCAAAAAGTGCAAATGTTTTCGTAAATGTCAATGTTTTTCCTACCTATGCTGATAGCCTTAAGAGGCTATTTCAGCTTCGCCCTAACGTTTGTAGATGAGCTCACAGGGCTCAAACCTGACTACGATGCTAACACGAACCCTAGCAAGAGTCGTGCTTCGCAGAATCTACCACCGGATCGGAAACGCGACCCACTGAGAAGATCCGGCGAGAAACTCAGTGGGCTGTGTCTGTGAGTTAATTCGCTCGTCGAGCCCTTCGTCGCAAGCGACGGGTTCGACGAGAACGGTGACCGGTGCTTGAAGTACCTAAAAGCACCGTTAGTGGATCGGGAGGATCCGAGATGACCTGTTTTGGGCGACGTCGACTGCTTTCCATTCTGTCCGCAGGATCGGGAATGAAATGTCAATAAGACAGACTATACTATCACTATAATAATATATAATATATTTATAACTAACACCAATAATTTTCAAGCGGAGAGTACAACTCGACCAAGCTAAGTTTGCACCTCGCTGGAATGCGGCGGTCCGCCCGCTTCCCCGCTCACCTTCCCGCGATCGCCCTGTCGCGTCAGTACCATAGATTATACACTTAATATATTCGGTCAGTACGGTTAGCATCGTTGTCGCCGACACGCGTCATACTAGTTTTCGTCTCCCTATAAGTTGAATTTTAAATTTTTTAACTGTTCTTGTTAGGTTTTTTTTGTTGAAATTTGGTTAGGTATATTATTGGACTATTTTTGTTAAGTTTTTGTTGAAATGTTGTTACTGAACGCTTGGCGTTTATTTTTTTTTACTTCGAGAGGATTGTTGTGGGCAACAAAATGAAAGGAGAGGAACACAGTGAAGAAAGAAACATAATCCTCAAAAAAGAAACATAAAGGAAAATTATTACTGAGCAATTGGGATACGAATTTAAAAAGTGCAAGAACGCCCGGTTGGTCTTAATACAAAAACCCGATATCGCTATATTCTAATGTACCTATGTATATTATATTGTTAAAAACAATAAATGCAAAGTAAAACCTAACAAATATTTGTTTACATTTTTAAAGTCATAGCGAATCCTTTTTTCAGGCCATACCTAAGCGGCAGTGTGACGTAATCGATGCGAGGTGCAAACTTAGCTTGGTCGAGTTGTACCTATTACATCACAATGAGGACGCGGCCACTTGGAAAAATGAGATTGGAGTCTCAATTGTATACCATATGATATATCCCACCATTTAAAATAGATAACAATATGATTTATATGATTTAATGCACTAAATTTATGCTGCATCGATGTACCGTATTTCCAATCATTTAAACTGGGTTGAGACGTAGTATACACGTCACTAGTGAACGCTTTACTGACATCGGACTATCATCAACAAATGAGAATATTTTGTATTACTTTTCCAGTCTAACTATGTACTTCTCATTATGAATTTGGTAGTAAATAAATAAAACAATTTTCACGAAAAACATTTATTTAGAGCTTGGACCCAACTTAAAAGTAACTAGTAGTTGCGGCTTATTTATATGCCCACTCTCGAGTTTTATAAAAGGAATGTTCTCCAGAAAACATACACGCTAATAAAATGCCAAAGTGTGAATTAGCAAGTTTCGTTCGGACTGCGGGAGTTCCTGTATTGTGAAATATATAATCTTACTCTATGATTGTGAAATTCTAAGCATTATGTAAATTCTCGAATAGTAAGGCTTAAATTTTTATATACGATACGTTATTATACATAGTTCATTACAAGATATACACAAAAACTGAAAAAACTAGCTTGACCCGATTCACCTTGGCTTTGGGGGTGACTCGGGCTACGTATGGGAACAATAGTTTTTCGACAGGGCTGGCACTATTTAGTTGTTAGGTAGGTACCTAACTTTAGTTATTTAACTTTTTAATATATTTAATGAATTGCAAAACTTTGATGACTAAATTAAACTATTTAATATTCAACACTAAATAAAAGTCATTTTCAGTTCAACCAAGTTGAATCTAACAACTCAACAAAAGTATTGTGACATCCCAGATTTGTCCCTAATCTAACTCTAGTCTCTATTCCCTTCAATTGGACCCAATCTACTGAAAGATGTTTGATAAATTTCACAATCATGTATTATTTCTCTGCATTTATTTTTATTACAGGACTCAACTTTCGAATATAGATGTTTCAAATTCTGACATTTTATTAGGAAAATTTCTTCACACTAAAACATTATTTACAGCAGTAAAAACTCATACCAAGTGCAAAACAGTAATATCTATTAAATCTACATAGAAATGAGCAAATGAAAAATATTTTATAAAGCAACATGCTTCGTTAGTACTAAACATATTTGTATAAATTTTTAATCATAACAACGACCATCGAAATGATATGAGAAATCTGTACAATACATTGTAAGAAGCCATATTTAATAAGTAATATTCGGTTTCTAGCTGCCAGTGATGGTTGATTCGAGAAAAATTGTGAGATTCAATTTTAAAAACAAATAACTGAATAGACATTAATTTCTACCAAAGTTAATATTATTTTTCAATGTATTGTGTTTGATTTTATATATTAAATACCATAAAAAGAGTAGGAAACTAAGTACACGACTGTCTATTTTTGATCTTATTCAAACTATGAATGCAATCTAGCAGCGTAGATTAAAACTATTATAATATTTTAATTCATTCCAATGCAATGTTCCCATTGTCTCATAAACTAAAAAGAATCCAAAATTGAAATTGAGAAGCAAAAACGCTAATGTCTTTAACATGTTAGAAGCAAATACCTCAAAGTCAATTCTAGTCAACCAAAATCAAAAGGATCAAGAGGCTCTAGATGTGATTTACATAGAAACTGGTGTTTAATATTTTTAGTATTTACTAACAGATTTTGATTTTAAATTAAGGTAAAAATGGAAGAAATTATGATTAAGTAATCTAGAATATGGCAGAAAAAATTAAAAGAGTTCTGAAACGTTGAAACTGTGTTAGAGCAAAGGTTGAAAGTTGGCATTGGCAGTTTGTACAGTTAGTCAATTCATACTTTTGCTATATTATTAGTTTTAACAAAATTCATCTGTTTCACTTCACATGAAGTTTTTGTACCGTCACAAAACGAAACCATAGGATCTAACCAAAATAAGGAAGAAAAAAATGTGATATTGCAGAGCCCAATTTAGAATTTAGGGTTTAAAATTGCTAAATTATATTATTAAAAATATGTTATGATTTTTGTTGACTGTCTATGTTTGCTGCCAACCATTAGATGTAAAGTCGCCGGATCTTTTATTTTTTAGACAATAGCGTTTTAGATTTTATACCCCACAATTGAGTCGTCTATTATCAAAGGTGGCAATCTGTGCATTTGGACAAAAAAAATTTATTGATATGTCAATACAGATTGATTTGAATATAATCGTCTCCTTCAAAGAATACGGTTCAAAACCTGCATTAAATAAAGGTTAATAGTTAACCTGTTATTTATCTAAGATGTCGTTCCGAAGTTTTGTGACTGCCAGTGGAATACAAAGTCAATAATTCGTTTTTCTGATTTACCAATCATTGTCCAAAAGTCAGATTGCCGGCTTTGATAATAGTCGACTCAATTATAGTATTCATGAATTCTACAAGATGTTCGGAAAAACATTTCTTTCAAAGCACGAAAGTTGTTGTATGTTTATGAGCATTGATTTTCTCAACTCAACATGTAAATGCAATTATTGAAATAGTAATGTAGAATTTAAAAATTATTTCATCCTAAGAACAGTAAAAGGAATAAATTTTGTTAAAATCCATTGTAGTGCCTCAAATTTTAAACTTTTTTATTTACATGGAGAAAAGACTTATTGGCCTCTTATTATGTCATTACAAACATAGTTAAAATTATTAAAGTTTAGGTTAACTAACTTCTATTTTATATATCTGATTTTTTGTTTTCAACTTTCAATTCCTTAAGCTTTAGTACTACACCATCGGAGTCTGTCTCATCATCTTTGTCCGATTTTTCATTTACTGAAGACTTTTCAGTACTCTTTGGTTCAGGTGTGTCAGTATCCTCACTTCTAGTTATACTGCTTTCATCGTCAGATGACTGATCCTGACAATAAAGACTACATTTCGTCCTCACTATTTCTTGAGCTTCTGCAAACTTTGCCTTCCATAGTTCAGCATCTGAAGTAATTAATGATTAGCATTATAGTTATTAGTGGCATTTAACTTTTAATAATAATACGTGTGTATAAATGGAAAGGAGAGGTTCCAAGCTGAATAAGAGCCACTCTTACATGCGTAGATGCTTTGATAATATACAAAATATGATGCTAAGTTGATTACAGTTGAGGCGTCCGTATCGAGGTCGGGGTGCAGTTGAAGTACCTCGGCCTCATACTGGACAGTCGTTGGACCTTCCGTGCTCACTTTCAGAACCTGGTCCCTCGTTTGTTGGGGGTGGCCGGCGCGTTAAGCCGGCTTCTGCCCAACGTGGGGGGGCCTGACCAGGTGACGCGCCGTCTCTATACGAGGGTGGTGCGATCAATGGCCCTCTACGGGGCGCCCGTGTGGGGCCAGTCCCTGGCCGTGGGGGTAGCGAAGCTGCCGCAACGGCCGCAACGCACCATCGCGGTCAGGGTCATCCGTGGCTATCGCACCATCTCCTTCGAGGCGGCGTGTGTACTGGCTGGGACGCCGCCTTGGGTCCTGGAGGCGGAGGCGCTCGCCGCTGACTATCAGTGGCGGGCTGACCTTCGTACCCGGGGCGTGGCACGTCCCAGCCCCAGTGTGGTCAGAGCGCGGAGGGCCCAATCTCGGCGGTCCGTGCTGGAGTCATGGTCCAGACGGCTGGCCGATCCTTCGGCTGGTCGTAGGACCGTCGAGGCGATTCGCCCGGTTCTTGTGAATTGGGTGAATCGTGACAGAGGACGCCTCACTTTCCGGCTCACGCAGGTGCTCACTGGGCACGGTTGCATCGGTGAGTTCCTGCACCGGATCGGAGCCGAGCCGACGGCAGAGTGCCACCATTGTGGTTGCGATTTGGACACGGCAGAGCACACGCTCGTCGCCTGCCCCGCATGGGAGGGGTGGCGCCGTGTCCTCGTCGCAAAAATAGGAAACGACTTGTCGTTGCCGAGTGTTGTGGCATTGATGCTCGGTGACGACGAGTCGTGGAAGGCGATGCTCGACTTCTGCGAGTGCACCATCTCGCAGAAGGAGACGGCGGGGCGCGTGAGAGACGCACAGGCCCACCGCCGTCGAGCGGGGGCCAGGGAGGCGGATCTCGCCCAAGCCCTGTCCCTCTAAGTGTTTCGGGTCTCCCTCACATGTCGTCCTGGGGACCGGCGAAGGGGGCCTAAGAAGACGACGTGCAAGCTGCTCTGCACGCGTTTTATGCATGAGCATCCGGATGATGGAAGGCCGGCTATCCTCAACCCACGCTGGTTCTGACCCAGCGGGGTATTCCGTAGGATAGACCATTCTAACCGGCGCCATCTAGGCGGGCTTCGGATAACCTGCCGACCGAGAGGGCTGGTGGTCGCGGCGCCGACGACCGCCAGTCCGGCGTCCCGAGGGGGAGGGTGATGGGAGAGATGTGCTCCGCACTAAACGCTTCACTTTCTAGTATTATGTATTCACTAGTATTATGTATGACAACAGTATTAATAAACAGTTATTGATAAAAAAATTAAAATTAATTACACCCCTATTTACATTGAAGATAGGTTCCTAAGAAAACCATACAGAAAAAATCAGATTTTAATATGTAAAACTATATCAATGTGTAAAACAAAATAAATTTCCAATGTGTGCTCAAATCAGTAATTTATTTAAATAGATCATCTTAATAAATATTCCTAAGCATATTATGGTCTCATTCATGTAACAGAAATTAGCAATTTGGATGTTGCTCTTTACTCTATCTCTGTTACATAAAGGTGTAAACAATCACATAGCTATATTTTTGATTCCGAATATATAATGTTGCTTTTTTAATGATGTTTTCTTGACATTTTTTGAGACAAATCACAAAAAGACTCCATAAAAGCTATAAAATTCATAGCTTATCAGTACCAATACAAAAACGCATACTCGTTGAAAAAAATATGAGGTTTATTTATCTTGCTTTTATAATTAACATAAACCACTTTGTGTATGTACATATTTCCCTAGATTAACATGCTACTTTATAATATGGGGTTCCAAATATTATTACTAAATTATTGAGACTAAAAAATGTTCTGGACTATTCATATATGCAGGTATGTAACCATATAGGTACATATTTTAGGTAAATAGTGGGATAAGCATATTTGCAATTTTCAGATTCTTTTGATATCACTAAGCTCTTCATGAATTTCTAATAATTACTTACTCTGAGGGTTTCCAAACTTGATGGCCAGCAATTCTTGTTTGCATGTCTCATCAGCATAATCAGCAAATACAGACCAGTTGAATGCTCTATCGGATCCACAATGTACATTCATTCTAATATCTGGGGTAATGAAATGATTTGCGCATACTTTCAGAGTCTTATCTCTCCTCATTACAACCCGCACAGTGTTGTTCAGTTTGTGACGAAGAAGTTTAACGTCACCTGTACCTCTTTCCTGTAATAAAAATATAGTTGAATAGTAATTGTAATTACAATTACTTCATAATTATGAAGCTAATATTTCATAAAATTTAAACTTGTTTGGAAAAACATGTTTTTTCTTCTTCATATAGGTTAGCTTTGTCTATATTGTACATAGCACAGAATTTTAGTCTTAGTGTGATTAGAACTTTTTTAATAATTCACCAAATTTAATAACAAATTTCAAATTTGATATATGAACTAATTCTAAAACTCAATTATTAAAATGGATACTAACTTTCCACTCATGATCGCCGGTGTCGTAGCGATAAAGACGAGCTCGTATCTTTGCCAGCTCCTCTTCATCTTCTTCGTGAGTCTGAATATCTACCAGGGGCAAAGATACGATGGGTTCGAAGTGTGGATCATGTTCCGTAGCTTCTGGATCTCCACTTTCGCTCTCACTGTTTCGACGCACGCTTTCTTCACACTTAAAAAGACAAACAAATAAAACATATCTATAAAAATAATATAGTTTGGACCTCACAATTTATTCATATGATTCAAACACCTACTGGAGACGACATTCTGTAAATTTGCAGGTATGTAGCACTTGAGTTTTATTATAAATTATCGCGAATAAATTAAAATTTAAACAAAACAAAGTCGGCGAAGTTCAGTTGAGGTCATAGATTACTAAACACCATAGATTATACACTTAATGCTAAACACAAATTAAGTGTAATATCTATGACAACAAAATTAAGTGTAATATCTATGACAATAATTTTTTTTAAGGAATTTTATGACCTGGAACTAAAACTTTTAGGTCATGTCTTATTTTTATATTTTTTATTTTTATGAAAAATTATATAATGGAGTGCAATGAAATGAAGATGATTAATTTAAGACATTAATCAACTGGAATTAAATGAAATAAAATGAGATGAGATGATATCGGATGAAATATAATCTCAGTAAAATGGTCGTCACTTACTGAGATTTTTTAGTGGACTTTTTGGAGGATTCGGAGAAGTTACGTCCAGCGGCTTTGTTTCAATTTCCCACATTTGTGCACTTTCACAGATATTAAACAGTTAATAAATCAGAGCTATTACACATTTAAACTTGAAGAAACACTAAATAGACAAAATAAAACAAATCACACAACTTCATTCCTCGCGTTCCCGCCAAAAAGTCGACACAAATTCAACTATTTAGTAAACGTCAAAGCAGCAATCGTGTATCACAAGGATTATCTATGATATTCACTCGACTATTATGTAATATTTTACTTAATATTGTTTGATTCAAGAATACAAATTATGTTAGCACTGGTTCCGCAAAGAAGGTCCGCTAAAGTGACTGGAGTTAATAAAGTACTTTGATTTTGTCGATCTCTTTAAACTAACCAATCGGCTGCAGGGAAAGGGTCTGCTTGACGACAGACTCGGATAGACTATCCAGAGGACAATCGTATGTCCGAGTGTCTGCTAGCCAAGAACCATGAAAAGGCTATTAATAACAAACTCTAATTAGTGACATAGATTCTCCAATTTTGAGTTCCTATTTAACAAAATATATGATACCAAATGCATTAAGAAATTTTATTTCTCTGAATTTTACTTCGGGAGTTAAAAAATATTTCTCTTTTCAAAAAGCTATGCCAAAAATGATTGGACTGTAAGAGCTTCGTTCCCTTCGCTATTTAAATTCGACAAATATAATGCCGCTGTGTCTACTTTTGTTGTGGAAAATTAAAATTTAGCTACTAAGTTAATGTATAGCTAACACTTACTTTTTCTAGTAATTACGAAGAAATGAAATCGAAAATTTAAAAAGGAATGATCTGTAAGAATTAATTACATTTAATAGAATTTTCTCTATAAATAAACGTACACATCGAATATTAAACTTGTGTCTAAAACCTATCTTAAGAATTTGAAATGGAATATGTGTGTAGTTATAATAATTTTAAATGCCGTTTAATAACCATTATATGTAGTTACCCACCTATTGATTGTAGTTATTCGTTACTTAAAAAAAACTAAATTTGAATCTGCTGCCCTAAACACTATTTACTTTCCGTTTTTCCATTTAAAATCAAACATCTAAAGTGTACGTCGAAATCAGACGGAAGTAAGTTTACCACAATCGTGTCTTCGAGCTGAAGTCACTGACTCATTAAACTACATTTTTCCGGCGACCTATTTCACGTAGTTTATTTTCAGATTGTTTCTGTAATGTTTTTTCGGGAAACCGTAACATGTGTTTAGCTGGATCTATACATATATGTTCTGATTTTCTCAATTTCCGCTTGCTCTGATATACTAGGATACATTTCATGGACTCATTTAGTTTCATTGCTTTCACTAACGATTTAACAGCTTCTACAAGATTGACTGTAGTGTTAAAAATACTCAAATCTTTCAGGAGAAATCAAAATGCAGAACATTGCAAAGATGATAACAGAACAACTACGGAACCCAAATGAACTGGATATTAGCCTACGAATGGAGTTTGGACCCTTTGAGACTGTTCACAAATGGAAACGCATGTCTGAATGCTATGAATTTGTGGGTGCCAAGTATGTGACATTGTTCATATAAAAATTATAATAGATCAGGAAACAACTTATTTAACTTAATACTTGTGCTTATTATTAAATTGTGTATTTATATTTCAACCTCTAAAGTAAGTGTCACTTTGTATAAAACTATGTACTCCTTAAAGAGTATATAAAATAATATTTTTTAGGCGTAGCAAACACACAGCAATCGCTTATAAAGATGCAATATATGTGTTTGGAGGTGACAATGGAAAGTCAATGTTGAATGATCTGATCAGGTTTGATATAAGAGAGAAATCATGGACTAAAATGGGCTGTATGGGTATACCTCCAGCCCCAAGATATCATCATTCAGCTGTGGTAAGTTTCTGTTTTATTGTTAATGATAAATTATCTTAAGGATTAGATGAACACATAATTAGCTTATATTAGCTTATTTTAATATGTTTGAAGCAGAATAACTTATATGAATGTTCACCTAATTGTTGAAATTGGGCCATAGACCTCAATATATAGAGAGAAAGATTAGCATTTTTAGTATTATATATTCTCTTTACTTTAATTCCAATTTTTTTATTGTCAATTCAGCGGCTTGGCTCTGCCCCTGGCATTGCTGAAGTCCATGGGCGACGGTAACCACTCACCGTCAGGTGGGCCGTATGCTCGACTGCCTACAAGGGCAATAAAATAAGTCAGTAGCTACTTAAGCCTTTGTAGGCAGGCGAGCAAACGGCCCACCTGATGGTGAGTGGTTACCGTCGCCCATGGACTTCAGCAATGCCAGGGGCAGAGCCAAGCCGCTGTCTACCGTTAAATTGATTATGCATGTTTATATACTCTCAGGATATGTATAAATAAAGAGATATATTCGATTTTTGATGGTTATCACTATTACTTGCCATGCTCTGTTTATGTTAATCTCTTTTTTCTGTCACCTAAGCATTGAGTTCTAATAATAGTTTAGCTTTGACTGAATAGAAGGAAAAGGATCTTTGCCGTTTCCTGACAGCTTAAACATGTTTGAAATTAATAATGAATGCCTAAATAAAGTTATTATTTTGTGACCCTTAATTTTTGTTTTGAAAAGAGTTTCATTCTCTTTGTTTGATTTTTAGGTACATCGTTCATCAATGTTTGTGTTTGGAGGCTACACTGGTGATATACTGGCAAACTCGAATCTAACAAACAAAAATGATCTCTTTGAGTACAAGTTCCAGAATGCACAATGGGTGCGGTGGAAGTTTACTGGACAGTAAGGTTTTTTTTTTTTTTAATGGCAATCTGCCGATGATTTCAGCATTTTCTGCCAGTGTCGTGTTATGGCTACATATGGGACCAGTAAGATAATATTGAACATATAAAATTAAATCCTGAACTCTGTCCAATACTATTTCTTTGATCTCTATTTCAAGACCTTAATATATTACTTAAACAAACCTCATTCAAAGAATATTTAACGTATCATGTATTATCCAATTAGAATTTGAATTGTATAAATTGTAATCCATAAAGTTGAAATCATGCATGCCCTTATTCCTAAACTTTTAAGTTTAAGATAGTAAAATTTTGAATTATTTGTGTAGGGAGCCGGTACCAAGATCAGCACACGGAGCTGCTGTATATGATGACAAGCTGTGGATCTTTGCAGGTTATGATGGGAATGCCCGTCTTAACGACATGTGGACTATCGATTTAGTGGTATGTAATACACTTTTTGAATGTTAACATTGCCTAAAATATGTTTGTGATCATCATTATTTGAAATGATACAACAGAAGGTCGGGAAAGCTATTATAATAATAACAAAAGAATATAAAAATTTGGAAATTTAAATCATGTATTTCTATGGCAATGTTCAATGATGCAAATGATTGGTTGAATATATTCACAGTTGATTCATGTCTAGGGTGAAACTCATCAATGGGAAAAAGTGGAACAGAAAGGTGAATGCCCTCCCACATGTTGCAACTTTCCTGTGGCTGTTGCTCGAGGGAAGATGTTTGTATTCAGCGGACAAAGTGGTGCTAAGATTACCAATGCCCTTTTCCAATTCGACTTTGAAAGTCGCATGTAAGTTAAATTTAAAATGCAATTTTTTTATTACATAACCCATAGTATTTTAATAACACTATATCTATACTAATATTATAAAGCTGAAGAGTTTGTTTGTTTGTTTGAACGTGCAAATCTCAGGAACAACTGATCCGATTTGATAAATTATTTCAGTGTTAGATAGTCCATTTATTGAGGAAGGCTATAGGCTATAACATCACGGTAAGACCCAATACAAGTGGACCCCCCCTTCATTTTATGTAGAAAATTATGCTAAATTTTTTTAGCGTTATGCCAAAGTAATTATTCCACGCTGACGGAGTCGCGGGCAAAAGCTATAATAGTATAATAGTTTAGTGGTTGGTGTTGTGCCATATTGCATATTGTAAGAAATCATACATTCTGGTTTTTCAGGCGGGACCGCCGTTACGTAATATAATTGAAACTTAGACCCCTTTTTCAAGTTGGGTAGCAGCTTCCACGTTGTGATGCTTAATGACTTCAGTCGCCCATATAAGCTGTGACTTCGTATCATAATGCATTTTTTTTCAAATTTCATGAAGTCCGACTACAAAACACTATGGCACTTCTTGTCAGTTGACTTTGACTGTTGACTGTACTGATATAAAAGTGAACGTATTCTGTCTAATAGTAGCAACTCAAATACTAAGGCCGGCTTAAAACAATGGCTTGGACCTTTGAGCACCTAAAATTCTTGGTTTTTTTTATTAGTCTACAGAGATAAAAAAGTTGCTTAAATCCCAATACCATGAAAGTTATTACGAACGTCATTAACAAATCTTTTGTTAACTAATGGCCTAGCCCACCAATCGTGGACACCACTGTGTCCATACGGAAAATCAATAACATATGATGATTGGTCAGAATGATATATGATATTCACACACGTGTTAATTTACTAATTACTATCATTATATCAGCCTTAGGATACTGCATTTAAAAGAGTTGCAAATGATTGTCAAAACAGGGGTTAACAAAATCCAATCCGAAATGAGAACTTTTTTATTTTTAGAAATTTCGTAGAGATTTTTTTAAGTCGTCGTGGTCTAAAAGGATACGACGTCCGGTCCATTCGTGTTGAGCGATGCAGCGGTGTTCGAATGCCGCAGGCGGGTACCAATTTTTCTAATGAAATACGTATTCAACAAATGCTCACGATTGACTTCCACGGTGAAGGAATAACATCGTGTAATAAAAATAAAACCCGCAAAATTATAATTTGCGTAATTACTGGTGGTAGGAACTCTTGTGAGTCCGCGCGGGTGGGCACCACCACCCTGCCTGTTTCTGCCGTGAAGCAGTAATGCGTTTCGGTTTGAAGGGTGGGGCAGCCGTTGTAACTATACTTAAGACCTTAGAACTTCTCAAGGTGGGTGGCGCATTTACGTTGTAAATGTCTATGGGTTCCAGTAACCACTTAACACCAGCTCAAAGCCCGTCTAACCAACGAAGCAAAAAAAAAATTTCATTTTCATTCGAAGTCGATTAAGCACATTTGTCTTTGCTGTCAATAAAAATTGTTCGGTTGTTTTAGTTGGACCAGGGTGTGTACGGAGCATCTGCTGAGGTGTGCGGGGCCGGCCCCGGCGCGGCGCTACGGGCACGTAATGGCGGCGCACGGGCGACATCTGTACGTGTTTGGGGGGGCAGCCGATAACACGTTGCCCGCCGATTTGCACTGTTACGATCTCGATACGCAGATTTGGTAAGTCCCATCCGTATTGTATCAGAACAACGATTGTATTTGCTGATTAACACATTGACTACCATGTAGTCAAGTGAAGTAATTAAGTCGATTTCTATCTTGGATCTTCTTACCAAGGCACTGGAATATCTATTAGACTCTAGGAGAGACGAATCCGAAGATACATTAACAAACAAAAGAAGGCAAAGTTGGGCAATCCAGGCGCTTTAGTAACAGGAATTGACATTACTTTAGTGGGCTGCGTAGGACACCAGCGACCTACATGGCAGTCAACGTGTTAAAAAAAATTATATGCCAGGCAATAGACAAACCTTTGCATATCTTTTAAAAATTCAGATGGACTCTTTGGCGGGAACGCAAGGAGTGAAGTTGGGTCGAATGTTAATTCGTGTGTTAATTTTGAGTATGTTTTCAGGTTTAAATATGTAATAAAATTTAGTATCTGTAAAAATGAAACAAACCTCTTGGCTATAGCTTCTCGGGTTCACCAAAAAAGTTCACTGAAAAAGTCTCAGTAAACAACCAGATTTTATTTCATACCCTAAAATTTCTCTTCACATAATTTTTGGGTGTTATTTAAATGGTTAGCTTGGCATTCGAATTTTTGTGAGCAGACATAGCTAATTGATCAGCAACTCATGGCCAGCAAACATTTCAAAATCAATCAGAAATTTATTTCATTCTGGATGGCTGTAATTATTTTTGTACAGCATATTAATTATATAAGCTGCAATGAACTGCTCATGTTTAATAAAATTTTGGTAAACACTCAGAGGGTAAGCAAAAAAACCATTTTGAGCTGCATATAAAAGTATCAATACTTGTCATACGCAAAATGGGCGCATTCCTTACAAAGATTATTTAATTTATTTACTCTCCTTTGGGTATATATTATTTAAGTATAGAAGAATTAGTAAAAAATTTTTTTATTCTTATCAAATACAATTGAGATAAATTATAAAATATAAAATAATTAAGTAGCAAAAAACACACAAATCTCTTTAAAACACGTTGTTACCACTGCAATTTGACTGCTAATAATTGCCACATGATAATCGAATGACTATACTCGAACGCGATTGGCTCCTCGTGTCACGCGCCTCTCGTACTCCGCGCACTTTTATCGTACATTGGCATTTCTTTAACAAAAACGCATCATTTCGGATCCTCCCGATCCACTAACGGTGCTTTTAGGTACCTCAAGCACCGGTCATCGTTCTCGTCAAACCCGTCGCTTGCGACGAAGGGCTCGGCGAGTAAATTAACCCACAGATACAGCCCACTGAGTTTCTCGTCGGATCTTCTCAGTGGGTCGCGTTTCCGATCCGCTGGTAGATTCTGCGAAGCACGGCTCTTGCTTTGGATCGTTTTAGCAACATCGTCAGGTTTGAGCCCCGTGAGCTCACCTACTAGTTAAGGTTACGCTGATATGGTTTCTCTAGACCATCAGCTTAGGTAGAAAAAAAAACATAATCTAATTATTGATTATTTTGCTTGCCATATTTTAAATATGCATACCAATCAAACATACTGCATATAGACATGTTTTCTCTGCTGATCAATCGTGAAATCTTGCTGATGAAATACCTATTTTGCGGACTGAATGTTTATTGTGCAAACTCATGTTATTGTGAGCTGCCTATTTATGATTTAATTTTTGACCATTATCAAAATTATTTGCGGAACAAGGGTTGCTGCCTGATTTTTTTAATTGCAAACAAAATCTTTGTATGCCGATCAAAATCTTTTAATGCTGTTTTTTGTTTTATGTTTATAAATTACCATATTTAAAACAAATTAAAAAAAACGAAAGATTCAGATGTGACACTTGTACTCCACTTGCGATCAAAACTGTACCTTGAAGACCCCAATATTTTGGAAGTCAATTTATATTTACTTAACAATCAATTCCGATGCTGAATACCGCTTGAAATATCATAATCAATCTAAGGCATCTCAGTAATATCAGTCATTTCCACGTAAATTACTTCAATTAATTAGTCATTTACGGTTCCACAAACAGGGAACCAATCAATGATAAAATTATTTCAATGTCTCACTCCTACGAAAATTCTTGGAACATTTGTTTTAAATTTGGCACTGTTGGTCTTACGCACGCTGCGGTTGCAATGATAATTTTAACAGTGATGTCCAGTGACGTGGTCCCTCATTGGTATCCATAGCAGTCCATGACCTCTTCTTCTTCGTTAGTAAATATAACTGAATACATTACCAGGTCAGTCGTAAATCCGGCTCCCGATTCGCAAATACCATCAGGGCGACTGTTCCACGCGGGCGCTGTCGTGGGCGACGCCTTGTACATCTTCGGTGGCACTGTCGATAACAACGTTAGAAGCGGAGAACTGTTTCGATTTCAGGTAGAGCGAACTCACCTTTTAACATTTATGTGAAGAAAACTATTAATCTGGGTCAGATGATAAACCAGGACGGCCGTGTGGAGTATTTTTAGAATTTAATATTAATTTAAATTCTGACAACCCAAAATTGTGGATGGGCAGTCAAAGTTAGTAGGTAGTCAGAAAAAAAGGAGATTAGTGTGTGTGGTGATGGTCAGATGTAAAAGTGATTATGTTGTTGTTTTTTGTGTGTAAAAAATAAAAAATAAATAAAGTGATATCCATTTCTCGTTATTCCGCCGCCCTACATATATAAACGTATATTTTTAAAATTTTATAAGCATTTACAATTTATTGATTATATAAGAACAGAAGGGAAATTGAAGTGGCAGTTAGCTGGACGTATATGCCGTAGAACCGCGGGCTCTGCTGGTTAGAACTCATGTCTCAAAGCTTAAGTGGGTGGCGACATGCTCCTTGTGACGTCTAAGAGCCCAGGTGATCACTTGGGTATTCCGGAACACCAGCGGCATCGCCTGGGGCGGCCTGTCCGTCCGGCTTCGGTACCGAGTCGGCCGACGTAGAGTCTTTGATTATCGCGACCCGTCGATCGAGCGTCCTAGGGGTGACGCCGCGAGTCTGGTGTAGTGTTGCCCTGAGCTCTGACTTCGAGCTGAGATCGGACGTCGGGTGAGAGAGTGCAACGGGAGTCGTTTGGTGGGTAGGGCCCTAAAACATCCTTGAGCCCGCGGTCTGCTCTCAACATCTGCAGACCGCCAAGTTCCACATACCCCCTAGACCTCATAGGAGGTTCGGACCCATGCCCGAAAAAAAAGTGGGTCGTTCAAATCAAATCAAATCAAAAAAAAATTATTCAACATAAATAAAACTACATAGTTGTTGAACGTCAAAAGAACTACGGCCAATTCACAAGAACTAGCCTCCGTCCTGAGAAGAACTGACAAGAAACTCAGCGGGCATGTTTTTTTTTTTTTAAATATGAGATTATTTTTTTAATATTAGATTTTTTTAAATACTCATTTTTACATGAGTATAATAACATAACAATTATTACAATATTGAAATGCCCGGAGCGAGCAACTCATTCTCACTTTGTGCAATCTTCTAGATAATCATTGACTTTATAGTAAGCTTTATTGCACAGATGTTCTTTAATAGTTTTCTTAAACCTATGTATATGTAGGTTCTGAACATCTTGTGGGATTTTGTTGTACAGGCGCACAGATAAACACCCGAATGAATTTTTTAGTTAGCCCACCTACCCAATAAAAACTCAGGCATTATTGTTACAAGTTCATATTCGTGTACCCTCAGTGTCAAGGGCAGGTAACACGCGTTCGTTGACCCCGATTTTGTTCACAGCTATCCGACTACCCTCGCTGCACCTTGCACGAGGACTTCGGTCGCATTCTGAAGTCGCAGCAGTTCTGCGACGTAACGTTACTGGTCGGAGACGAACAGACACCAGTACTAGCGCACCAAGCCATGCTGGCTGCCAGGTCTCAGTACCTCAGGACCAAAATAAAGTTAGTCGCACTAATAATATCTTATATATAAAATTCTCGTGTCACAGTGTTAGTTATCATACCCCTCTGAAACGGTTTGACCGATTTTTATGAAATTTTATATGCATCATCATTAGATCTGAGAATCGGCTACTATCTATTTTTCTTACCCCTAAGTGATAAGAGTTGTCCACCCCTAACATTTATTTTTAATTTTTTGGACAAATTTTTTTTTGTTATAATGAGGCATTATGTGGTTGAATGAGGTTTTGTTATTTTTATATTCCCTCATTGTTCACAGCTCTACATGCTTCTTTCACTCATTTACCACATCCTTACACACTTACAATAAGTTCAAAACAACGTTTGCCGGGTCAGCTAGTAATACATAATAATAATAAACTTAGTTAGTTAATAGCACACTCATTTTATTTATTAGTTTATGAAAATTAAATGTATTGATTTAAAAAATATATTCGTGTTGCCATGTACATATTCATTCATTTGAAAAACCGTTTGTTGTCTGTTATATATATAGATCAATAGCTTTTTAAAATAACTTTTTAAATGTGCCTACTTAAATAAATAAATAAAAATTGAAACTTTGTACTTTTACAATAAAATGCTAATTTTTGCCTAAATATTGTCTTTTAAATCTTTTCTTTTGTGTATTTTGCGTTATCATTCGTTGAAGTTCACTTTGTTCAGTTAGTATGAGATAAAGGATATTCATTTCAGATCTTAATGATGTTTATTTATTTATTTGGGAAACCAACGGTACAGTAGAAACAATAATATTTAAAAAAAATAGCTCAACAAGAACCAAACATGTTTCCACCATCAAAATCACATATAAGTAGAAAATGAACAGAGAAGAGAAATTTAGAAATTTAATGTTGGACCAAAAATAAAAGCAACACAGTATGCACATATTATTATGTACATCAAGTTACACTATAAAATTAAGTAATGCTCATCGGACTAAATCACCTTACAAATATTCCATGATATTCCATATTCCAATATTTATGTATTACTCGCTAGTAATACATAAATATTGGAATATGGAAGCGAAGCGCTTCGGAAACATTAAATTTTATTATTGATAAGCGAAGCCCGCCATGTTACGCGCGGTACGACAATAACTGCGGGTGACGCCGCGGGGCGAAGTTAGTCTAAAAAAAGTAGTAGTAAGTTACTCCTTATATCATAAACTACCTATTAGTGAAAGTCTCATCAAAATCGGTCCAGTCGTTCCAGAGATTAGCCGCAACAAACAGACACTCAAAAATTGTATTTTATTTTGGTGTATGTACCGTATATATATTCATATGCATGTAGTAAAAAGCGGTTGTTTCAATACTACAAACAGACACTCTCATTTTATTTATATGTATAGATTATTGGTTAATATGACTTGTTTCATCAGGGAAGCCCGTGAGGAACTATTGAGTAAGATAGAATCCGGCGAAGAGGCGGCCTCCAATCCGTATTCGTACGATTCCCCGCCGCAGCTCACTGTAACACTCACCGAGGCCACACCAGAGGCGTTCAATATGGTACTCGACTACATATACACGGATAGGATTGATCCCACAGAGAAGGGTATGTAAAGAAATTTGGGTGCTTGTTAACAAAAAAAAAACGGTGCGCGTGCAACTTGGTGCACGTGAATGAAGTGAAACTTCTTTTTCAATGTGTAGTATTGTGGTTTTCTTCATTTTTCATCCTTAAATCAGATTGCTCTTGTAATAAGAAATGCTGTGTATAAAAGATGCGACAATTTCAGCATTATAAATTATAGATAAAAAATAAATACATAATATATATATTTTTTAAATACTTCATTAAAATATTGGACGCTACTCGTTGCTAACGCTCGCGCTGGCCTGTACCAGGTATACTACGCGCATACGTTCGAATGCCACGCATTCACTCTCGCTCTGTCTATTTCTAGTATGGTAGCGCTAAGCTATTAACGCAACCTTGATGGAAGTCACATTAGAAGTTTCACTTCAATTATCTTCTAAAAACTCTTACATGTCAGAAGAGTAACATCTGGTTTGTTTTGCGGCTTGTGACGTCACTGGCGACGAGTGCGGACGTGCGAGTGAAATAGCCAGATGTCCCCTCATACTTAGGCCACCATCGTTAAAATATTTACTGCTATGTAAATTGAATCTTCGAAATAAATCATAGTAAATTATTATAAATTTTTTGTGTGTCGTTTTGGTAAACTGAAATTAAAGATATCGATAAGTACATTGAAAATTCAGTGAATAAGAACGTGCTGCAGTGTGCTTGGTGCGAGTTTTGTAACGTTCTCGATATCGTAAAAGTTAACTCAAATTTGTGTGGAGTTGGAACGTATGCCTACAGTTGCCGCTAGGGCGACTTGCCAATATTTCTGATGCGAAGCACCCTTGGCTTGCAGTTTCAATAGTGGAACATTCGCTTTACAACAAAGTCAAACTTTCACCACACGTCTCAACTTGAAGATTCATTCTGAAGTTTTATCCCTAACACCCATAATGGGTGTCCATTGAAGTCCGTGAAGAAAAGTGAAATTACCAAAATCTATACGATTATTAAAAATGATATTTTTCCGTCCGTTTGTTGACCGGAATGTCCGAAACGACTGTACCGATCAGAATCCTCAGAAGAAGAATATAGAAAATTTTAAATAATAATAATAATAAAATAATTTATTGTACACAGATCCAAATTAATACATTTAGATAATTAAAGGAAAAGAAAAATAAAAAGACAAAAGGAGGTGGCTCAGCTAATGCGGTTCAAAGTAGATTTTCAGTCACCCCCGTTCCCCTTTTTCCCCATTTATTACGGGATTCAATGCTACGTACGTGTGTACAGACTTAAAAAGTAGTATAATCTATAATACAATTAAAAAAAGGCGAACTCGACTACAAAACATACTGTTACAGGCTGGGGTTCAGGATAAATAAAATTCCACCAAAGTACAACTAAAAACTGTATTCAACACTTAGTACACTTCACAAACATTTTAATGTCTTAAATTAATCATCTTAAATTCATTTCATTTCACTCCATATTATCATATCTCTATATATAAAAATGAATTGCTGTTCGGTTAATCTTGCTAAAACTCGAGAACGGCTGGACCGATTTGGCTAATTTTGGTCTTGGATTATTCGTGGAAGTCCAGGGAATGTTTAAAAGGTAGATAAATATGAAAATGTTCGGAACTAAATAAAAATAATAATTTTGTTTTTCCTTTGATGTGTCCCCCGTCGGACGGGTCCCTTTTCTTTCATTAAAGTTTATTATAAACACAAATCGTAGGTATTTTATTTATCGATTGAGGCACTACGAAGTCTGCCGGGTCAGCTAGTTTTTCATAAAAATAAGAATATAAATTAAAATAAGACATGACTTAAAGGCTTTAGTTACCAGGTCATAAAATCCCTTAAAAAAACCATAATTAGATTTGAAAATTCCAGACGAGGACCCCGCGTCGCCGGCCACGATCCTGCTGGTGATGGAGGTGCTGCGGCTGGCGCTGCGGCTGAGCATCCCGCGGCTGCGCGGCCTGTGCGCCCGCTTCCTGCGCGCCAACCTGTGCGCCACCAACGTGCTGCAGGCGCTGCACGCCGCGCACCACGCCGCGCTGCACTGCATCAAGGAGTATTGTCTCAGGTCAGAAATTATAATAATAACACTAGGCAGAGCGGCTTGGCTCTCCCCCTGGCATTGCTGAAGTCTATGGGCGACGGTAACCACTCACGATCAGGTGGGCCGTATGCTCGTCTGCCTACACGGGCAATAAAAAAATGATTTATTTCCTCCTTTAAAAAAAATGTAAAGACGGAAGAGGTCGACCGAATAAAACCTATGTCTTATTCGGTCGATTCTTATTCATCTATATGGAGTGTGTGAATGACGATATGAGAGAAAGAGGAATGAGTGTGATTTTTTGGCGGGAATGCGAGGAGTGAAGTTATGTGATTTGTTTTATTTTGTCTATTTAGTGTTTCTTTAGGTTTAAATGTATAATAACAGTGGTTTATTAACTGTTTCATATCTGTGAAAGTACACAAATGTGGGAAATCGGGATATCGGGATCCTCCAAAAAGTCCACTGAAAAAGTCTCAGTAAATGACCGCCATTTTACTGAGATTATATTTCATCCTATATCATCTCATTTCATTTCATTTAATTTCATCCCAGTTGATTAATGTCTCAAATTAATCATCTCCATTTCATTCCATATTGTCATTTTTCATAAAAATCAGAATATAAATTAAAATAAGACATGACTTAAAGGTCTTAGTTACCAAGGTATAACATATATTTTTAAAAAAAGAAGTGAGTGTCGGGATGACGGCTGCTGGAGGAGAATGGAATAGAAAAATTTGGTGTACTGAACCCACATAGTGGGCTAAGGTAAACAAAGAAGAAGATTTTCTCCTTTAATGTTTAATGCACAAATCAATTGCATCATAAAAATTTACATAATTTACTATTAGAAAATAATGGATTTAAAAATCTGTATACAAAGTAAAAACAATTGAAATCTGTATATTGTATAACGACATATTTCAGTATGTCTAACTTAATTGATATATCTTTACAACTATACGGTA
This sequence comes from Bombyx mandarina, assembly GCF_030267445.1. Lineage (NCBI taxonomy): Eukaryota > Metazoa > Arthropoda > Insecta > Lepidoptera > Bombycidae > Bombyx > Bombyx mandarina. Next base: position 8,653,806 of record NC_143222.1, on the reverse strand, counting down.
GCTCCTTTGCTTATATCCAATATCTCTGAATTTACTACGCAGTATTAACTGTGAGGCCCGCACAAAACATCTGTATAAAGTTAATACAGGGTGCTCTTTTTTAGAACGAAATTAAAAGTAATATATCCTTTGTAAATGTGAATGTATTTACAACTATACGGTAGCTCCTTTGCTTATATCCAATATCTCTGAATGTACTACGCAGTATTAACTGTGAGGCGCGCACAAAACATCTGTATGAAGTTAATACAAGTTGTTCTTTTTTAGTACGAAATTAAAAACAATATATCGTTCGAAAATGTGAATGTATTTAAATTTGTTTTCTTCGATTGTTTGTATTGAAAGTTATTTTTTATATCGTCTTTTCGCATTAAAAGTGTACAATTTCTAAAAATATTCAAAATTGAGTTAATATGCGGAATCATTTGGTATCACCAGTATTTTTGTCATAATTACTGTCAAAAGAGCGTAGTTCAGTTTTTGTTTTTTTTTTGTTTACCTATACTTTGACTACTATTAACAAAATTAATACATAATTTTATCTTACTTTAAAAGACAGATAATGTAACTGGTAAAAAATAAAAAATAAATGTTGCAAAGATGATTAATATTAAAAATATCACATGTTAAGCCTTTTAAGAACTCTCGTGTAAAATTAGTAAGTTTTGATATTATACAGTTTTAATGCGCGAAGACGATATGTCATTCGGATACACAGTAGACGAATACAGATTGAATAAACCTTCTTTAATTATTTAAGGTTTTACATTTTACAATAATTGCAGGTTCGTAGTGAAAGACTACAACTTCACGCCCATCGTGATGTCGCCTGAATTCGAACAGCTGGAGCAGAGCTTGATGGTGGAGGTGATCAGGAGGCGGCAGCAGCCGTCGTCCAAACAGGCAGCCCCGCACGACTCTGACGATGAGATCACGGGTATATAACGAAAACTAATTTTAGCGCTTCTTAGTAATAGTTATACGTGACGTGACGTCACTCGAATACAATATAGACAGCGGCTTGGCTCTGCCTCGGGCGTTGCTGAAGTCCATGGGCGACGGTAACCACACACCATCAGGTGGGCCGTACGCTTTTCTGCCTACAAAGGCAATAAAAAAAAAAGATTACAATTTTGATACATTTTTGGGGCTATAATAATAAATCCTACTAACACGAGAACGCGACTGGAGCCTCATGACGTCTCTCGCGGTGATCCGGAGCGCGACCGTCGCTAGATAACAGCTGAGCCCTATCGAACCTGTGAATTAATCTTCTGAGATGAATTAATTCTTTGGGCATTTTTTAATACCAATAAGAGTAACGCCATCTGTCACCGAATAGCCGTAACGAACATTAAAAGATCTGGCAATATCTAGAACGCTCGAGAAGTACAACGCCATCTATTGTCAGATATCGGAAGCACGCATCGAAAGTGCTCGACTTGTGAGGAATTTTCTCGACGATTTTAGAGATGTCGTATCGACTATAAAAGCGTTAGACTGCGACCGAGCACGCATACCGAACCCTCCTCAAATACCCTTCTGCATTACTTCACTCTTGCCCTGAGTGGCAGGGAGCTTCTGGGCAGAGAGGTTTGCGCTGAGGCCCGTTCCGTGTCCCCGTACAAGGAAGTACGACGACTCTTCGGTCTTTTTAACGGCCTTCTGGTGTAGTGGTAAGTGACATGGTCACTACACAAGGGGGTCGCGGGTTCGAATCCCGCCAAGGGGAGATATTTGTATGATAAATATAAATGTCTTTTCCAGGGTTATGGATGTATATTAAATATATGTATGTGTATAATAAAAATCTTACATTTATTTCCGTTATCTGGTACCTGTAACACAAGTTCTTTACGAACTTATCACGGGACCAGTTAACGTGGCGTGATTGTTAGTAAATATTTATTTATTAATATTTATTGATGGGCGCTAGCACAAAAAATAATCTTCGTATCTTATTATAAAAGCGTTGCAGAGATGGCACGCAGTCAGTCAGTAATCGGAACTACTCGAAGCAAAACAGCGAACACATCACCCGAAGCGAAGCGAAAGAAGTGAACTACGAGTTTTAAAGTGTTCTAATACAGTAGTAATTTATACTTCGATAGAATATTATTTATCCCGAACCCCAACGCGTAGCATTATTGAAGTACTACAGTAGAGCTTCCCAGTCATGAATTGATCGAAATACCGACGATGCGTTCCGCTGTCGCCTGGTTAACCTTAGGCGTTGTGTCGAGTGAGTGTGCGTTGTGCGGCAGGCACGACGCTGGAGCAGGACATGTGCGGGCTGGCGGGCGCGGGCGGCGCGGCGCTGAGCGACGTGCGGCTGCGGGCGGCGTCGCACGAGCGGCCCGCGCACCGCTCCATCCTGGCCGCGCGCGCCGCCTACTTCGAGGCCATGTTCCGCTCCTTCTCGCCGCGAGACAACATCGTCAATGTAATTGCTTACAAGTTCTAATAACGTTCGAACACTACACTATTCCATACTCGATCCACGCTTACTTAGATGAGTGCTCAGATGTTTTTTAAATTAGCTTCCACTGGCAGTCTGATGGTCTGTTGACAACTTTTTTTTTCTTACCTGTTACCACGGCTGTCCCACCCTTGAAACCGAAACACATCACTGCTTCACGGCAGAAATAGGCGGAGTAATGGTACCTATCCCTGCGGACTCACAAGAGATCCTACCACCAGTAATGGCAGTGTGATAGTCTGTGACAACGGCGCGTTTACATGCTATTGATGACGTCACAAATAAAGGCTATCATAAAAAGTTGACCAGAGCAGACGAGCTATTATTTGAAGGAAGATCTATGTAGATGGTCGTCTGGTGTAGTGGTAAGTGACATGGTCACTACACAAGGGGTCGCGGGTTCGAATCCCGCCAAGGGAAAATATTTGTATGATAAATATAAAATGTCTTTTCCAGGGTTATGGGACGTATATTATATATATATGTATGTGTATAATAAAAATCTTATATTTACTTCCGTTATCTCGTACCTGTAACACAAATTCTTTACGAATTTATCATGGGACCAGTTAACGTGGCGTGATCGTTAGTAAATGTATATTTATATTTATTTACATATTTAATTATGTTCACTCCATTCAAATACCTAAAGTAGATAGTTAAGGCTATGATGTCTTTGTAGTCATTTACACAAAAGCAAAATATACGGTGTACGGAAGAACGCTTCATAGAGATATGATTCCTACGAGTTGAATTCCCATCAAATGATATTCATACATTATAATCATTACAAAATTAAATTGTATTTTCATATTACAGATACAGATATGCGACACAATTCCGTCGGAGGCAGCGTTCGACTCTCTCCTGCGCTACATCTACTACGGCGACACGAACATGCCCACAGAAGACTCTCTATATCTCTTCCAAGCTCCCATTTATTACGGTTAGTAAGTGGCCTACACTTAAATAAGGTAAATAACTGTTGAAAGATTACACCCGCTCACCTGTCCCCAAAGTAGTTTCCATAGTACCCGGTACTATGGAAACTAGAAATTGTAATACATACATAGATTTCAATATATACATATCATCATAATATAGATAATCTTACCGGTGCTAGGACCTCTTGTGTCTACCATGAAGCAGTAATGTGTTTCGGCTTGAAAGGTGGGGCACCCGTTGTAACTATACTGAGACCTTAGAACTCATATCTCAAGGTGGGTAGCGCATTTACGTTATTGGTGTCTATGGGCTCCAGTTACCACTTAACACCAGGCAGGCTGTGTGCTCGTCCACCCATCTAAGCAATAAATAAAAAGATATTGAATAGTGAGGCAAAGAGAAAACAAGCAAAACATACTTTCTTAATTATAAATATAAATATTTAATATTATATAACTATTAAATTTATAAATAATTAATAAACTAATTAGTATAAAATTTTCTGTATTTATTTATATTTATATTTAACGTTTTTTTTTTTTTTTTCCTACCTAAGCTGATAGCCTTGAGAGGCTATGTCAGCGTAACCCTAACTTTAGTAGGTGAGCTCACGGGGCTCAAACCTGACGATGTTGCTAACACGAACCCTAGCAAGAGGCGTGCTTCGCAGAATCTACCACCGTATAATATTTAACATTGTGTATATGCTCTATTGGTAAATAACATAGTTTATAAATGTAGAAGGCTTTAGAAGAAGAAGAAGTAGATCTATGAAGAAATGGAAGGATTGCGTGAAAGACGATATGTGTAAGATGGAAGTGAGCTAAGAAATGGTAAATGATAAAGGAGTACGGAAGGAGAAGACTTGATGCGTCGACCCCAGGTGACTGGGAGAAGGGCAGGAGAATGATGAGTGTTTATAAATTTAGAAAAAAAATCGTGGCGAATAAAATAAAACTATGGCATCATAGCACTACTATGGTCCACTTCCAAAATCTTCAAAAAAAATGCAAAAATGTTTTTTTTTTATTGCCTAGATGTGTGGACGAGCTCACAGCCCACCTGGTGTTAAGTGGTTACTGGAACCCATAGACATCTACAACGTAAATGCGCCACACACCTTGAGATATAAGTTCTAAGGTCTCAGTATAGTAACAAAGGCTGCCCCACCCTTCAAACCGAAAGAAAATAGAATAGAAATAGGCGGGGCGGTGGTACCTACCCGTCCGGACTCACAAGAGGTCCCACCACCAGTAATTACGCAAATTATAATTTTGCGGGTTTGATTTTTATTACACGATATTTATTCCTTCACCGTGGAAGTCAATCGTGAACAATTGTTAAGTACGTATTTCATTAGAAAAATTGGTACCTGCCTGCGGGATTCGAACACCGGTGCATCGCTCAACACGAATGCACCGGACGTCTTATCCTTTAGGCCACGACGATCTCAGATCTCAGATGTCAGATGTTATTATAATAAAAAAATTAACTGACACTTTTTTAGGTTTTGCTCATTCAACCGTCTTCGCCATCATGCTTTTCTCTGTCACTCTCTTTTCCCTTTCTTAGTGTTTTCTCTTACTCGTGTCTTAACGTTCCATTCCACACTCTTTTCATACGTTCCGTTCTTACCAATTCTACAATATAATGTTTATTATATATATTGTATTAATTGCACAGGATTCACAAACAATCGTCTCCAAGTGTTCTGCAAGCACAATCTACAGAGCAACGTGTCCCCTGAGAACGTGCTCGCCATACTTCAGGTCGCGGACAGGATGAAGGCGGCCGACATCAAAGAATACGCGCTTAAAATGATCGTGCACCATTTTGGGGTTGTAAGTATCAAGTGTACAGCTGAAAATTCTATATATCGATTTACTTGATTATGGAAAAATACAACGTAAATACAGAGATGGTCGTCGTAAACAAAATTAAAATCTGTTCAGAAGTAAATAGGTTATTATCGTTTAAATGTTATACAGTGACGTCATTGTTCGATAGGGTTCAGAGATGCGAAAATAATTCGATATCGAACTCTCGCTTAGATTTTTTTTTATTGCTTAGATGAGTGGACGAGCTCACAGCCCACCTGGTGTTGAGTGGTTACTGGAGCCCATAGACATCTACAACATAAATGCGCCACCCACCTTGAGATATAAGTTCTAAGGTCTCAGTATAGTTACACGGCTGCCGCATTACTTTTCCACGGCAGAAATTGGCAGAGTGGAGGTACGTACCCGTGCGGACTCCTGAAATGTCCTACCACCAGTAATTACGCAAATTATAATTTTGCGGGTTTGATTTTTATTACACGATGTTATTTCTTCACCGTGAAACTCAATCGTGAATATTTATTAAGTACTACTATAGTATTTGTTCAACATTCCTATGGTGACAGGTGGCGAGGCAAGAGGCAATAAAGAATCTAGGTCAACCGCTGCTGGTCGACATAATCTGGGCGCTCGCGGAGGAGCCGCAGTTCGAGGTGCCCCTCCCGGTCCAGCCGCACTCGCTGCCCTCCTCGTCCTCGGCAGATACGATCACGGACGACGCGGACTACGCGCGCAACAAGTGCAAGCCGCCGCACCGACTGCGCCATCCGGACTACAGCCTCGCCATCTGGCGCAGTAACAGCGATTAGAACGAGCGTACTTTTTTTTTGAAGTAAAACTTCTTTAGATTTGTTGTGATTTCAAACTCGATGAAACGAAATGAAACGAAACGAAAAAATAAGTCCATAGAGACACAAACACATAATTGTATATAGGATTCAGCCGGCAAGAGAATGAGATAGAACACATTATACGTGTGAAATTAAAATATCAATTCACAGAGGGCGCTACCTCATACTATAAAAGATGGTTTACAATTATTTCTATTTAGTTTGTTATCGACAGATGTCGCTGCACTTAAATTCAACAATTCCTGATTCGCGGTGACGAGATGTTACACAGTTCATAGACGTTCTCGTAATTTTCTTGCTTAATCATCATTCCGACAGGAGCCCTCTTCTTCGATATAGCGAAGGCGTTCGACAAAGTCTGGCACAACGGTTTGATATACAAACTGTATAACATGGGAGTGCCAGACAGACTCGTGCTCATCATACGAGACTACTTGTCGAACCGTTCGTTCCGATATCGAGTCGAGGGAACGCGTTCCCGGCCCCGTCACGTCACAGCCGGAGTCCCGCAAGGCTCCGCCCTCTCCCCGTTACTATTCAGTTTGTATATCAATGATATACCCCGGTCTCCGGAGACCCATCTGGCGCTCTTCGCCGATGACACCGCCATCTACCACTCGTGTAGGAAGAAGGCGTTGCTTCATCGACGACTTCAGACCGCAGCTACCAGGGGGGTGCAACTCCCATACAAAGGAAAATAACATACAACTAGCGTCATCTTACTCCTGTGGCGACGTCATTTTTGTAACTTTTAGGCATTAATGATCTAATAAACTCACTAGATGGCAGATATGAGTTCTGACTCAATAAAAAATGTAGCGTACTTTGAAGCAGTGCTTCCACTTTTAGGGAATTCTCCCTTTTTTAGGGAAAAATAGCTGATATTTTGGATGATAAAGACAATTTAAAAAATACCAGGATTTAGGATATTTCGGGGTAAAAAGCAAAGCCTATACTAGTAACTGTTGTGAATTTTAAAATAAACGATAATTAAAGTAAAACAATGAACATTTTATTTTATGGAGAGAGAATGACATTAAGTCGAGTTGACAAGACAAAGAATAAAACAGAGTTGTGTATAAAAACTATAAAGGTTTGATTCAACAGTAACCCTCTAGTAAAGTAAATCATAGATTAAGCCACTGCTTTTTCTTAGGGATTCCCCAGAATCCCAATAAGTATAATCCGCCAAATTTTTATTTACCTATTTTCGTTGATGTCACCAGAACTTACTTGTATTGTAATATACAGGTACTTCATGTACCATGAAAGATTATCATGGTAATTTCATTTACGAAAACCTTGTAATTGTCATTTCACTTTTGCTAGCAGTTCCTTCTTCAAAGACTGAGGTGGAAAGATTATTCAGTGTTCTCAAATTTAAAAACTGACAAAAGAAACAGGCTTTCTAATGAAACCCTGAACGGCTTGCTTCATAGAAAGTTCCCAACTTTGCCAGCAAACAATTGCTCAATTTTAGAACCGAACAGTGTTAGGTTGTGCAGCAAAAGAATATAAAAGCAATGCGTCGACTTCCTTGAAAATTCTAATCCTATAGATCTATGATCTTCTGGGGGCGTTTATATTATATATACCTACATTAAATAATATGCTGTGGTTTATTTTCTGTATTTTATTTACGCTTTCTATATGAGTCGTCTATTATCAAAGGTGGCAATCTGTGCATTTGGACAAAAAAAATTTATTGATATGTCAATACAGATTTATTTGAATATAATCGTCTCCTTCAAAGAATACGGTTCAAAACCTGCATTAAATAAAGGTTAATAGTTAACCTGTTATTTATCTAAGATGTCGTTCCGAAGAGTTTTGTGACTGCCAATGGAATATAAAGTCAATAATTCGTTTTTCTGATTTACCAATCATTGTCCAAAAGTCAGATTGCCGGCTTTGATAATAGTCGACTCATATAAAGGATTTATGAAAGTTGTCTAGGAAATTTTAGGGTAAATTCAAAAGAAACTAGGGTAAAATGTGTTAAAAAAAACGTAAGTGGAAACACTGCTTTGAAGTTTTCAAAATTCCAGGGCCGTAAAACAATCTCAAAAAAAAAAAAAAGTTTTCAAAATGTCGTAACGATTTAATTTTTTAAATCGTTTTTTTTTGGTCTTGGTGTGAGTTATTTTACGTTGTAGTATTAATTTAGAGCAACTTTTAGCTTTATGAGAATATTAGACGAGTAGACATTGAGAAACTCTGTTTTGAATTCTCTTTAGACATAACTTGGCTCCAATACTTTTTTCTTCGTTAGCGTTTCGTAAGCCTGTGTAACTATTTTCATTTCTTACAGAATGTTTATTATTAAAAATCAGCATGCCTCGAAGATCGAAAATGAAATGCTATTTCGGATGCCTTGATAACGGTGAGTTTACACTATTTTCCCGGTATATTATTTGCTAACATAATTATTATTCATAATATAATTAAATGAATTAGCACCAACTAATGGTCCTTCCTATTTCTGCTGCCTAGCTATCATATATGTTAAGTTTTGATCAAAACAGTCGGTATTAAGTCTCGTACTATCACACACACACCTCAGATAATAAAATTGTCTCGAGTGGGTGGAAGTATTTATGTTTTGCAACTCAGCGTATTATATGCTTATTGTCAAGTGGGCCCGAACTAGTTTTTTGGAATGATCAATCAGTCATGCTTTCCTGTTTAAATAAAATACAGCACAATTGATCTCACATCCAAAGTTAGATGATGGCATTCACGTTTTGTTTCCTGGTGTTTGATAACTAAGTTACACCAAGTGGCCTGTGACCACGTTCATCCTTCTACCCAATATAAAATAATGTTTTTATTTTTGTAGACAAAGGTTTGATAATGACAAAATTTTATGGAAAAATTATAAGGAGCACTAAAATGTCTGAAACATGAAAATATTGATGCACTATATTTGAACCAGAACGTGTTATGTAATATATTAATTTGTAAGTAAGATTACATTAACACTAAATTTTTCATGGTCGTATTTTTTCAATATTTGTTACATACTTAAGATACTTTGTTTCTCCGTTTCAGAAGAGAAACTGATTCAGCAAGGAACGTGAACTCTCAAGGGATCTTAATTTTTTTTAAATATGTTTATAATTGATAAATTAATAATTGAAATAGTTCATAAGAACTAAATTGATGCCAATTTTGTTTTAAAATAGGTTGTTTAGTTCTTATAGTTATAGTATTACGTTTGAATAGTTGTAATTAGTAAGTTAGTAATATATGAAAATACTGATATAAATTTTTGTAAATAACCTTTTGTAAATTCTACGAGAAGATGATTTTAATTAATGATCAAAAGTCAACGGTCTTTAAAAGCATTATTTGCAATTATTTAGATTTACTGTGGAATATATTTGCTAAGTTGTGTTTTCTGTATGAGCAGATATAAATGAAAATGCCCAAACATGATTATGTTTCTTACATTTTCATTATGTGAAATCAATATGCTTGTGACTGAGTATATTAATAATTTATTAAAACTTAAGTGATAGACAGCAACCCCTATGGCACTGCTGAAGTTTATAAGCACTGGTGACCACTTATCACGGGCCGGGTTGCGTGCTCGTCTGCTGTTGAGTGCAATAAAAATTTTCGAAACCCTTTCTATTATTTAGATGTAATATTAGTGTACATTTAATTTGGATTAAAAGATAAATTTACATTTTATGTTTGCATGTGTATGTTTATAATTCATTTGCATGTAACGAACACCAGTTTCTTTTTTAACAAAATGTAAACTAATGGTTTGTAATGAATGTAATTAACTTTAAGATGATTTTCTTTCAATCTGCTGTTTGTTTCATCTAGTATTACCAAAGCTAAAGCATCAGAAACGTCAGAATAGAAATAATTTAGATAGGGAATAAAAGTATAACTAATGTAATCATGTCTAAGATTACTATAAGCGTCATTAAGTACAAACTATCAATATTTAAGAGTACTTTAAATCATCATTACATTTTTTAAACATTTTTTGTTTTTCAAATCATGTAATAAAACGTTTGTGCAGAACAAAATGTCACATGTTATGAACATGATTGTGGGTTAATCGTTTCTTAAATTTCTAAATGTTTATAAGAATGCTAAGAATAATTTAGTATTCACTTTAGTGTGTGTATTATCTCTACAATGCTAGTATAAATGACAATTATTGTATGACGAAGCATAGGTAGTGTTTATAGATGTAATATTTTCATACAAGGTCATGATCTGTCACGATCAACTTTAAGCAAGAACTGCTATAGTTAAGAAACAAATTTATTAAATTTAATTCAAATTGTCTACTATGTTTGTAATGGAAAGCTGACATGTTTATATTTCGCACAAATGACTTAAGTGACATTGAATGATTTGATTATCTAGACTTAATTAACTTTTAGATAACTTTCGATTTAATGTTATTAAGTACTCTAGTAGGATTAATCTAGAGGAGTTATTGTTATTCGAAATTTTATACAATTGTACGTTCATACTATCTTTTAACAGTAAATTGTTTGTAATATAGGGAAATTAAATAGCTTACAGAGAATTACAGCTTTTTATTTAAAAAAACTGTTTTCTCTCTGTATGAAAAGGTCTTATCGATTAGAATGCTGAACACAATCAAACGTTCTTTAATATTTCATAAGTACTACCGGGAATTTCAGCGATTCTAAACGATAAGATTTTTTCATAAAGAGAGTTAATTATAAAAAATATTAAAATTACTAAAAAAGCCACCTGGTGGGGGGTAGGGAGATTAATAATCGACAGCAGCGACGCCTGCTGTCCTGGGCTCTAACTAAAGCAAAAATAAAAATGAGAGTTGCGCATCTATCTCAAATATATTAAGTGTATAATCTATGGCAGCTACCACCATGGGACAGTGGTTCCGGAAGTGGCGCATCGACATCAACCCCACGAAAAGCACAGCGGTGCTCTTCAAAAGGGGTCGCCCTCCGAACACCACGCTGAGCATCCCTCTCCCGACTAGGCGCGTCAACACCC